>NC_142066.1:49559748-49742248 GCF_059756535.1 Pantherophis guttatus
AAACAAATAATGGAAATTGTTTTTATATATTCAACCCCTAGCCCCAAATAATGAATTATAATCCGATACAAATATTGTATATGGATGTCTATTTGGAATTATAACTAAACTGGCTTTTTACAGGCAACCTGACCTTTAGACATGTTGGGTTTAATTATTTATAAAATTTGTTCTCTCTACAATTCTGGACTTGTTAGTCATTATCTGGAGTTCACCAGGTTGGGAAAAAGTTGGGTTATAACAGTTTTCTGAAGATTTATGTCCTCCTGACATGTTTTCTTCAGTTCCCATAATCTCTGCCAAGGATGACCTGATATAAAGTGAAAAATATCCATTGCAAACTGGGAAATGTTCCTATATGTATTATGATACAGAAATGAGCTTAATATGTAAAGGAAGATTTTCCAGTTAGCAAGAATAACTGTTTTTTAAAGCTAACAATTGTTATTGACTTACTTACAAATCTGAAGACATGGGAATCACCTAAAAGAAAAGACCAGATGCTGATATATATCCGGCTAAGATATGTAGAAGGGGTAGAGAACTAATTGAGAAAAGCAGGAGAAAGCAGCTGTATCTAGCACTTACAAAACAATTGTATTCATTTGTCTAGAAGGAAGAAAATCAACTTGTATTACTTTTCCCAGCTAAGAGTAACAATAGTGGAAACAATTATCTTACATTTGATAATGCTTCTTAATCCAGCAACAAGAGAAAGCAACATTTTTAAAAATTAAAAGTTAATAACTGTTCAACATATAAGGATATCATTGCTTAGAGGAAAAAGTTTGTTTAATGTTGGCAAGGGGACTTTTAAAAAAGCCACTTGAGAATGCCGGACTGCAAACAGCTGCTTATGGCAAGGGTCTAATAAGCTGGCACAATTGAAAACCATGCTAGCTAGTCCCTGGCAGCTTTCTGTTATCAAATAATATATCCTAGCAGCTGTTTCCTTTGGCTTTCAGAAGGCTTTAAAGTGATTTGTCATTTTATTCCCTGGCTTTTTTGAGTGATTGAAGCAGGTTGTAATTGAACCATTAAATTTTTCATTATTTTTATTCATATTTATAACATCTACCTTTATACTTTGGCACAAAGGATTTTTGTTTGCTTTAATATAAATTATTTCTGGGTATATACCAATGGTGGGTTGCCCCCTGTTCAGACCAGTTCGCAAGAACCGGTAGTAAAACCAGCAGGAGGCTCTGCCCACTGACCCGGATGTCATCATAGGTGATCTGCACATGCAGATCTGGTATACACCAGGGGTGGGTTCTACTTACCTTTACTACCGGTTCGCATCATGCGCACGCACTCACTTTGCATGCGCAGATCACCTATGATGATGCCCGGGTCAGCGGTTTTATTTATTTATTTATTTATTTATTTATTTATTTATTTATTTATTTATTTATTAATCCAATTTATATATCGCCCTTCTCCGTAGACTCAGGGCGGCTTACAATGCATTATAGCAATAGCCTGCATACTTTTATGTATAAACCTGCTTATTAGGGCTTTCGGCCATCCATAAGCGGTGTTGTTCTATACAAAGCTGGCTTATTGCCCCCACAATCCGGGTCCTCAATTTACCTACCTCGAAAGGATGGAAGGCTGAGTCAACCTTGAGCCTGGTGAGATTTGAACTTGCACTAATTGCAGGCAGCTGGCAGCTAAATGCTAGCACTTAACAGCACTTAGTTTTATTATTGGTTCTTGTGAACCGGTCCAAACTGGGGGCAACCCACCACTGGTATATACACCATGATATGGCATACAGACATACAATTTAAAATCATTGCTATATGTATTGTACAGTTTATCTTACATCAGAAAATTGAAGTAAACTGCACATGCTGGTAATTAAGAATTTGTGCTCTCAGTAAATTGTTCAAGACTTTTAATTTTAGGGTTTTTTTTCTCTACTGGAATGTAATCCATTTTGATCAATTCATGATTCAAACAGCCTATAAGCCTCAGTAAAAGAAATAAAATATTTCCAATAACAATAGCCAAAAACATTTCTGCCATCTAGCATGAATATGGTAAAATTGCCTTTAAACACTGAAATGATGTTCCTTTCTCTTCCACCTTTCCTACAAAATTACAGAGATGGAGTAATAATGTAGATGTCATTTTTTCCCATCAGCTTGAATGGTTTTTTCTGAAAATATGAATTTACCTTTTCTTCTCTGAAAAATCATAATCCAGTAAGCTTCCTTGCAGCAGCCCTTTACAACTTTTTTCCATTCTTAAATATCTCTCTTTTCTTTCTGGGATAAAAGTGGATGATTAGAGAGAAACCAGTCACAAATAGGGCTACAGAAAAAAAATGGATAAAGAAGAAAGCAATCAATTTACAAAGCAGAACAGCCTGTTGTTTTTAAAAATCTTACTGCAGTTGAAATGAAGCAGCAGGAATCCGTTGAATGCAAGAATTTGGAAGGAATATAGCTACTTCAAAAGGCTGGACTGGCTCCTCTCATGAAGAAGGCATGCACTGGGAAAAGGATGTGAAAGATCTGAAATACCATACTCCACAGCACAAGAAATTGAAAATAAAGTAGGTAATTCATCACACTTCAGCCAAGATTCAGGAATTTAAGTACTTCCAAAAAGGGGAAGATGAAATTCATAACTGCCTTTCAGAAAAAAAGGATAGATGCACCCCAAGTTTTCCAATATCCTCCAATTTTGCTGGTGTTGTGTTGTGTTGTGTTGTACTATACTGTACTGTACTGTACTGTACTATTATATTATAATCTATCAGTTGGATCCCTTGCAGTCAGGTTTCAGGTCCAGATATTAGGCTGAAATGCTATCAGCTGTATTCACAACTTCTAGAGGGAGAAGAATAGGGATGATATTTTCCTCCTCCTCCTCCTCCTCCTCCTCCTCCTCCTCCTCCTCCTCCTCCTCCTCCTCCTCCTCCTCCTCCTCCTCCTCCTCCTCCTCCTCCTTCTTCTTCTTCTTCTTCTTCTTCTTCTTCTTCTTCTTCTTCTCCTTCTCCTTCTCCTTCTCCTTCTCCTTCTTCTTCTTCTTCTTCTTCTTCTTCTTCTGATATCCCAGGTGTTTTTGGTACTATCTGTCATAGTATCTCAATCTGCTTAGAGAAGAAGGGATGTGTGTGTGTGGGTGGGTGGGGAGGGTACAGTGTTGCAGTAGTTTTCCTACTTCCAGGGATGATTCCAGCTGGTGTTGATGGATGCATGAAATCCAGCTGGTGTTGATGGATGCATGAAATTGCTGGGAGAAGGCATCTGATAGCTCATGGTAAAGTATTGTCAGCAAGCTGATAATACTCAGTTGTTCATCTGTATCCTCAAACAACTAAAAGTTCTATTGAGGGGTTTTGTTTTGTTTTTGTTTTGTTTTTTTGATGCCTGGAGGCTGTAGATTCTGGATGAGGAAGAATTAGCTTCAACTCAATTCTAAGAAGACCAAGTGGCTTTTGCCTTTTATGGTGTCCAAGATCCAGGAATTTTCCATCCTTGTTTCTTGATGGGATTTCACTGCCCCAAACAAAACTATTATGCAATTTTGGGAGCTTTCCTAGACTTTCAATTCAAGGAACAGATGGCAGTCTTGGCCAGGGGATCTTTGCATATATTCATCTTGTGCACCAATTTTGGCTTTTCCTAAACCAAGAGATACTGACAATCACTTGTGCCTTGATAATTTTCTAAATGGATTGCTGCAATTACATTCTACTTGACAATACGTGTGAAAACATGTTGAAAGTTACTACTGGTCCAGAAAGCATCAGTGAAGACACTTGGGAGCTCATGTCAGTATGCCCATATTGCACAACTATTCCAAGGTATCATTGACTCCCAATAGGCTTCTGGATACAGTTTAAAGTGCTGGTGTCTATCAAAGCTCTTGAACCATGAAATTGTGGGGCTGCCTATCTTCAGTTATTTCTGCCTGGCACATCACATCTGGTGAGGAGAGCATGCCTTGACTCTGATCTATCAAGCAGTGCCATTTGGCAGAATTCAGGAAGCATGCCTTTTCTGTTGCAATGTTTGCTTTTTATAACATCAAATTCCCTGAAAATTGTGGTAGCATTTTTAAGTCCTTGAAAATCTAGATGTTCCCTCAGGCACAGTTGGCTAAGTCCATTGGTCCTGTGGGCTGACTTAGATTGTCCTCAGATGCTGTGACTGCTGTTGATATTGGTTTTGTTGTCTTATGTTTTTTTTTAACCATTCATCCACAGTTTCCATTGTGAGATTGGAAGTCATATAAATTAAGTATGCATATGTGGCGAATATCTGTATCTTGGGTATAGGATGAGGGTGAAGGTTCATTCTTTGAGCTTGTGGTTTGGTTTAGGAGATGTCAGTGTCAGTGTTCTTCTGTTTATAACGGCTTGACACACCCACACTTGAAGCCCTTATAAACAGAAGAACACTGACATCCCCTAAACTCCACTGAAAATGTTACCTAACCTGGTAACGAAACATTTGGAAACCAACCCACAAGCTCAAAGAACAAACCTTCACCCTCACTCTCTTATGTGTATGCACACACCAGAATTTAGGCATACACTATCACTAAACTGTGTTAAGACTTCAAATCTTGTTGTAAGTGAGTATTGCTGGGATAGATATTTCTGCATGTTCTGTTTCTGATGTTTTAATACACATAGTCCTAATTTAGCAACTGCCTTGTTTAATAACCATTCATAGTTATGACAGTGATGAAAAAGTAACTTTATGACCAATGTTCACATTTACAACTTTCATAGATCTATAAAGCAAAGGAAAACTGAAATAAGATCATAAGCACAGTTGCAGTTTCACAAATTGTTTTGCTTAACAACCAAGTTCTGGTTCTCAATTGTGATTGCTAAAAGAGGACTAACTGTGCCATTCATATTACAATCAAAACAAGTTATCTTTTGAGCATAAGAAGAGCAAGCCACATCGTTCATATTTCTTATTTGTAGAGTAAAACACTGACATAGATAGGTTTTTGCTTTCTATCAATGCTCTGGCCCATGTATAATGCAATCCATTTCTAAAACCAGTCTTTAAATTATTAAATATATTTCCTTTGAAGGTCTGTGCCATCAATCAGCCTTGTAAGGAGCCTCAGAGCAGAGGATGAGCTGAAGACATTGTAAGAAATCCTTAAGCAAATGTCCATCAACCTGGTCTCTGACATTTTATAAAGGCTGAAAACAAGAATACTGTTGAAGGTCGTTTTGTTTGTGTATAATCAGTATAACAAAGCACCAGAGCCTAATCCTGAGTCTCCCAATTAGCAAGTAGGTTACAGGCTCTGCCTCCTGTTCAGGTCTTCTCATGGGAGGGACCTAATTCCCTTCTCTATATGAAATGACAGCCTGCAAAAATGTCAGCCAGACAAGTAACACAGCATTTACGTTTACTTACCAAAGAAAAGTAAAAATTGACTGTTATTCTTTCAGAGTGTGATTTGAGGCAGGCTAACTGCTGTTTGAAGACTGAACAGATTTATTTACAGCCTACCTTCTGTTTAATATGAAAATTATATCCCAAGGGCTCATAATGTAAGCATGAATGCTCTAATGAAACAACAAGAACTAACGTATCAAAGATTCTAGTCACTCTCCTTCTCCTATAGTATAATTACCCCTATTACAGTGTTTTATCTACCCCAGTTTTGGTGCTATAATGACATGGATAAACTCCTTCCACCTTTTTTAAATAGTGAATATATGATCATTTTTAGGTGGAAGAAAACACTTAGTTGAGGGTTGGTTTCAGTATTAGGACCTAGTGGTGAGAGTTATAAACCATCTTGTTTTCTTCTCTTGGTCCTTTACATTATAACTAAACTTCGGTGAGAACAAGCCCCAAGAAAGACCACTACTGATTATTGATAAATCACTCTACATAAGCCCAAAGGTACTCTTTTTAACATGAAGATACCATAAAATTATATTCATGCTATAATCTGTATTTAGATTATTTTTTCAACAAATCTCAGAATAATTTCCATGTGTTTTATTATTCTAATATGTCTCAGTTTTCAGTTCTTGCTTGAGGATTAAAATGGGCCCTTAACATATGCCCTGTATGGGTCCAAACATCAGCGAGATAATTATTTTATTTATCTTATAGTAAATTAAATCAACAAGCTTAGAGCCTTGATAGTACAGTGGTCTACGCACCCTGTTATTAACACAGCTGCCTGCAATTTACTGCTGGTTCGAATCTCTCCAAGGCTCAAGGTTGACTCAGCCTTCCATCCTTTCTAAGGTAGGTGAAATGAGGACCCAGTTTGTGGGGGCAATAAGCTGACTTCGTATAAATATACAAAAGTATGAAGGCTATTGCTTAACGCATTGTAAGCCGCCCTGAGTCTCCGGAGAAGGGCGGCATATAAATCTTTTGCCACCAATAGCCTCCCACCGACCAGTTCGTTCTCACAGGGAGGGACTACTCAGGGTATCGTCAGTCAAATTATGTCGACTGGCGACTCCCAGGGGGAGGGCCTTTTCTGTGAGGGCTCCAATCCTTTGGAATGAACTGCCCCCGGAGATACGGAATATCCCTGATCTCCGTGCTTTCCGCCGTGCCCTCAAGACCCTGATGTTCCAACAGGCGGGGCTAAACATATGAACATGTGAATGATTTTTAAATGTTATCTAATTCTGGGTTTTTATTTAATTGACCAAACTAAGTAATAATTTTAATTAGCAATTTTATGATGTTTGTGTGTCTGTATTTTTCTTGACTGTACACTGCCTTGAGTCCTACGGGAGAAAGGCGGTATAGAAATATAATAAATAAATAAATAAATAAATAAATATAAATCAAATTAAAATAAAATAAAATAAAAAGAAAGCTTAGTGTTTAGGAATCTGTCTTCTGACTTTCTTGTCACGTTTTGCTTGTTATGAGACTTGTGGTATCTAATGCAGCTTCTTTTCTTTCTCCCATTGTCCACCAAAGTCTGATATACTTGCTAGCTTTGTTATAATCATCTTGCAAAAGCTAAAAAAAGCTTTAAAAAAGCTGGTATGAAGCTAAAAAGAGTTTTGAAAATGCTTACATTTTTTCCTTGAAAGAAAAGTTGTCATTTTCCACACAATGCACCATGTTTGGCTTATCATTATCTAAAATAGGTTGACTTCAAAGCCCAGTGTTACTCAAGAGATAAATGTCAGGTTTCAGTGTGTGTGTGTGTGTGTGTATGTGTGTGTGTGTGTGTGTGTGTGTGTGTGATTTGCTGATGCTTTAGTTAAATCTACATTTGTGTTTGTATATATAATGTGTTTTGTCAGTATTGTATATCAGTGATTGCATAACCTCTGTAGATGCCATGTGCAAAATAGTAAATTTGAACTGTAGATATATTTACAACAAGATCCGAGGTGTTGGTGACCAAATCATCCTATGGAGATGTGTGAAGGAACTCTAGGAAAGTTGTATTAAAGTTTTTTATTTTATTGGAAGGATCTTGCTATTAACTTCACATAAGACAGTATTTAAGTGAGAAGTCATCAACTTCAGAAAGAGTTTGTAGAGTCATGAATTGCTATTAATATTGTTGTGCCTGAAAGCTAAAAACATCTCAGGTCTCAAAAATACATTAGCCTACCACTCCAGACAAGTGGCTGTAAACATACACTCTTTCATAAGGGATAACAGAGCTTTCTACAGCCTGGAGGCCTATTTTCTGCCAAGTTCATTTTTCATAGTATACCCACAATGAAATTCTGGAGATTTTCTGTTTCGGAGCCTGCTGACTGAGAAGTAGAATATTTATCAGACTTTTTTATTTGTTTTGTTGGTGGGAAAAGGAAAAAAAAAAACTTTGCCTGACCAAAATGAGGCACAGTCATCCTCTCAGGTTTATATCTACATTGCATTGTCTGTTTTCAGTGTTGTACTACCAGTGGAGAATAAAACCCCTACATATAGAAAGCTTGTCATTTACAGAGAAAGCTGAGGTAATATAGTTTGTATTGAGCATTTGAATGATTTGTCCCCTGTTACTAAAGGGCAGAGGTGGAATTCAACTGGATTGGGTTGGATCACGTGTACCGGTAGTGGCAATTTTAAATGGTTTGCCGAACCGGTAAAAACCACCCCTGGTTGGCCCCACCCCCACCCGGACGCTCACCCGGATGCTTGCCTGCCTTCGCAAGCTGGCCACAGGGATTGCCATGAAGGTGGTGTGGAAGTCAGGCAAGCAAGTATGTCGGGGGCGCCCAGCCATGGGGAAGGGAGCTAGCAGCCTATTCCCTTCCCCATGGCCCTGCCATGCTTGCCTGCCTTCCACGCGGCCTTCCCGGTGGTCCCCCATGCCCGCTTGCCTACTGAGGTCTGCTCCCACATCCAGCCCGTGATGGGAGACGCACCTCTTCTGGGCCGGGCTGGCCAGCAGGTGGGCGGCCAGTCCTTGGGGGAGACTAGCCACTGCGCTGGGGTTGAGAGGGGCGGCGGTGCTCCAGGAGGGCGGGTGGATGCCCGGGGACGCACATGCTGCTGCCCCAGAGCTCGCCTTTGCCTCTGCAGCCCACTGGCACCTTGGGGCAGCGCAAATACCGCTTTTGCCCTTCTCTTTCTGAGTACAGTGCTTCTGCTTGTTGGGCCGCTTCCCTGAAGCCAGTAGCTCTGCAGCCAGCTGCTTTGCCTTTTCCCTCTTTTTGGGAGGCTCTGTTGTGACCCTGGCCCAAGTAAGTAGTAGGAAAATCAGTCAGTGAAAAAACAAACAAACTTTATTAGAACAGCTCAGAATTACTTCATTTCCAGCATCGTTCAACTAAATTAAAGCAAATTCCTCCCAACACAAATTCCTCAGTCCTATCGCAAACCTTGTCCAATTAGGCAAACTGCCAAAGGCCTTTCTTGGCAAACTTTCAGAAGTCACAGATACAAAAATAAATACAAGACGTAGATGAAGAAGAAGAACAAAGACGAAGCTACCAATGTTATTTTCCAGCAAAGCCCAAACGCCATTGCTGTCTGTTTTAAGCCTTATGGGAGGGGCCAACATCTCTTGGCCCTACTCCCAAGTTGTCCTCTTTGCTTGAGCTGCTCTTGCCTTCTGGCAGCTCTTCTCATGCGTGCATTAGGAACAGGCTCCTCCTGTTACTCTGCCTCACTCCTATCAGTCTCTGGAGGCTCTGGAGTCTGCACCTCACTGCCCGATGACCTTGGCCCCATCTCTGCCTCTGACACAGAGCCCTCATCCAGGCCTTCCCCAGCCTCCAGGACTGGCCCATGTTCTTCCTCAGCCTCATTGTTGTCCGACTCCACTGCCAGCTCCGCAGGCTGCTGGCGAACCACAACAATCTCGCGGGAGGCTTGCGCAGCAGCACCGGCACCGGCATGAGGGAGGCAGGCAATCCAGATGCCCTGTGCTGGTTCTTGTTCAGTGCAGCTCCAGGCAAGCCAAGAGACAGTGGGACGAAGGGGCTGGTTCATTGGGATCACTTCTGCCTCCCCCATGTCTCTGCCTCCACCTTCTGCTGGTGCCACACCACAAGCCTCCCATGAGGAAAAAGAGGGAAAAAGCAAAGCAGCTGTCTACAGAGCTGCCAACTTCAGGAAATGGCCCAACAGGCAGAAGCGCTGCGCCCAGAAAAAGACAGGCGAAAGTCATTCTGCGCTGAAGCAGAGGCATTCCGAGCCTTCAGCGTATCCCAGGATTGCAACACTGAAGACTGGGAATGAAGCCGTTTTCGTGAAAGGCAGGAAAATGGGGAAGGGAATTTTCCTGCCTTTCATCCATTCCTGAAACTCAGCACAGACTGAGGGAAGGATGGTAAGCAGGAAAATTCCCCTCACCATTTTCCTCCCATTCGTGAAAAAGGCTCCATTCCGAGCCTTCAGTGTATCCCAGGATTGCAACGCTGAAGGCTAGGAATGGAGCTGTTTTCGTGAAAGGCAGGAAAATGGGGAAGGGGATTTTCCTGCCTGTTATCCATTTCAGAAGCTCAGCACAGACTGAGGGAAGGATTTTAGGCAGGAAAATTCCCCTCCCCATTTTCCTGCCATTCGTGACAAGGAGTGTCTGGGAGGCGAGGGGCTGTGTGAGGAGCCCCTCAACATGAGTGATGTCGAGTTGGTCATGCCCACCCAGTTACATGACCCCCACCAAGCCACGCCCGCAGAACCGGTAGGGAAAAATTTTGAATTTCACCACTGCTAAAGGGATACAGCCATGGAGGAATTTTAAATAATATAAAAATCTATAAAAGAAAGGAAGGGCATAAAAAGAATGAGGATAGTGATGGGTAGAGAAGACGTAATTTTATACCGATGTCAAAGCCTATTTTAGTGCTAAGGTTTTTTCTGGGATTGGGACTTGTTAAGAAAAGCATGCAGACTGTACTGCCTCCCTAGAGGAGGAAACAAGTTGCCAGGTGCATACCTGAACTTAGGTGAGAAGGACATGGGGGAGGGTCTGAGATTTTAAGGCAAAATTGAAGTTTTCTGTTTCTTCATTTAAGCAGAAAATGAAAACAAGCACAAGACAGAGTCATAAAAGTGGTTTAGCACCTTTCCTCTTCTCAGTTGAGATGCCATAAATAGCAGTATCTGGAAAACAAAGATTCCTTATTTTGATTTAGACTGTTATTTGCCATAACCATAACCACAAATGAGCAGAAGGCTGTGTTTCACCGGTGATTGCTTTAGGCAGTCTTTAGTGGTATGTTAAATCATCTGCCCAACAATCAGCACAATTTAGAGTTGTTTGATAGGGTATTTCAAAAGTAATAGCTAATATTCGGGCAATACAGAAAAAAAGTAGTAGTGGTCAGGCTTTGAATAACTATGACTCACTGTAGTTGAGCTATAAATTAAAGAAACTCTTGTCATCATGGCTGTTTTCCCAAAGTACTAATTGCCTAGAATGAAGAATAATAGGGAAACGAAGTGCAGAGGGAGCTCAAGCCCTCCACTGTACAATAGTTACATTCTCTTCCAGTGTAGGAAATTCTGCCTAATCACCTGTATCTCAATTATGTGATACTAATATGGATGTGAACAATAGAATACAGGTAGTCCTCTACTTATGATCACAAATTTATCCCAAAATTTCTGTTGCCAAGCGAAACATTTTTTAAATTAGTTTCTCCCCGCCCCCAATTTTATGACCTTTCTTGCCACAGGTATTAAGTGAAACACTGAAGTTTTTAAATTAGTCATACGGTTATTGAGACTCTGGCTTCCCCATTGACTTTGCTTGTCAGAAGGCCATAAAAGGTGTTGACATGAGCCTGGGACACTGCAACAGTCATAAATATGAGTCAGTTGTCCAGCGTCTGAATTTTGATCACCTGACTATGGTTGATGCTGCAGTGGTCGTAAATAGGAAAAATAGTCATAAGTCACTTTTTTCAGTGCCGGTGTAACTTTGAACAATCACTAAATAAATAATTGTATGTCAAGGACTAACCATATAAGAAAGTATGACAGCCTGTAGAGATTGTCAGAATATTCAAGACTGGGAAGACATGGTAACAAGATCAGCCAATGAATAGGCATAGCAACTAAGTCAGCCAATGGGAGCTGAAACCAGTTGGGAGTCTGGGCGTGGCTTAGCAAACAAGTCTGGTCTAGTCTGTGTGCTGAGAACTGAAACTAGTCTGCTCTAGTCTGCTTGTGTTTTGCTTGTAATTGCTACCATGTTGGAAAAATCTGCTATTGGTATTGTATATTTACTCGTGTTATTATGTATATAAAGAAGTTAATGAATCCTGCTGAATCAGTTATCTGTGTGTGCTTTCTAGAAGTGATTTTGCAACAAACTGACAGGTTCTCAGTCATCCAGGTCATGGTTATCTCAAAGGTGCTTTTTCAGGAGGCTTACTTGTTTTTTCTTTGAAGATGTTTCGCTTCTTATCCAAGAAGCTTCTTTCAGCTCTGACTGGATGGTGGGGAATGGAAGCATTTATATTCCTTGCAGACAGCTGGTCATTTCCATTCTTTTAGAGGGTCGTTGAAGCACTTGGAGATCCTCAGGGCCACCTGAGTAGTGCTCTGATTCCTGGATCTAGAATCCCTCTGGAAATCTATTCATACTCCCACACAAGAAAATATGACCTTAGCCCTGCTTGCATGTTTGTCATACAAAACATGTCTCTTTGGATTTCCCGAGTTTCTATTTCCAATAGAAAGCAAGAGTCAGACAGAAGCCTTGGGTTGCTTTCAAACAGAGGATCAAGGTCAAACTTCATTTGCTTATATTGAGTATACAGCAGAGACATATTACTTCTCTACTTAAAACCTTATTTCATCTGTCATGCTTTGAACTCCATTGATAAGCTTGACTGACTATTCCTTTGAGTTCTCTTATGGTAGTGAATTCCATTTGTTAATAGTATTTCCTGATTTTAATCCAGATTCAGCTTCTTTGAATGACGGTTTTAATATTATAAGACTTGAGGATCCACTATTATCAGTTTCTTTCTGCATAGTGTAGCTTCAATAAGATTTTAATATATGCATAAAGAGTTGCATATGCTCTGTATAAGAAGCATAACTAACCTTAACTAGTATGACCAAAATACTAGCATGTAGTACTAGCCTTAAGCAGTATGACCAACACTGTAGCCTTAACTAGCATGACCAACATTCATGCATAGTCAGAAAATATTCTGTTTTTGTAGCTGGGGCCTCTGTGATAGCTTTATAAGAGTTCTTAGAAGAGTTGATATAGAAAGGGTTCTGTAGTTTGAATAGATACTAAGAAATAATGGACAAATGAGTCCATTTCTAAGAGAAATCAAACCATTAGTGATTAATGTCGGTGGCTAACCAATATTTGCTTTAGTTGGTCACATTAATAGAAGTCCATAGAAATTAGATTTTGCCCACTTCAACTGCATTAAAAGTTCCAATCCACAAAATGCATTATACTTTAAAGAAAATTGTATTGATGTTTTTAACACTGTGGCAGATTTTAATGGAGAAATTTAAACATTTTGTCTAATGTGGAAATATTAAAAAGTTCATTTTAAAACAACAGTCAGTAATATAAATGTTGTTGGTGATTCTCCTAAGAAATGTTAACAAGTTGAAAGCCAAACTAAAAACACAGTGGTACTTAAACGTCTAAACCCAATTGCTATGCCTCAAGCATTTTTAAGCCCACCCCCATGCCATTGCTTCTAAGCATGGGATAGGAGGTTCTGGTCAAAGTGGGGAGGGCTTCTACAGTTTCTCTGCCTCTTCCTTTTTTGGAGAGGCCTCCACTGCTTTGGTTGACTTCTTTGCTTTCCAGATGTTTTACGTCCCGTGAGAAGCTGTGTTTCTTTCATCTAAAATGTTGATGGCATCTATTATCCATTATCATGCTATTTGCATTGGTATCAGAAAAACAAAATTCCACATCTTACCAGGAGCAAATGACCCATCTTGGTTTTTAACCACCTTTGTTTTCATTTGTATATAATATTGAATCTTGAAAGATCTACAAAAAGGAGTTCAGTATTTTTATTATATCAGGTTTTCCCAATCTTGGGAAAGCATCTTGGGCCTCCCTTCCCATAAACTCTGGTCAGATAAACAGTGTTGGCTTTGGATTATGGGAAATGAAGTCCAACAGATTCACAACCTAAAGGTTATGAGATTGGGAAAGGTTGCTTCTCAGATAAAGTATTTAAATAGTGTAAAATAATGATGCAGTGTAATTGACTGGACTCAATCAATGGAAAATGCAGATTTAAGCAATGCGTAAGAGATCACTTATTTTTCACTTAATCCATGTATGCTATAATAGAATGCAACAATGACCATATCATAAAGCAAAATGCACTTAAAGATATTCACAGGTAGGATATGCTTTGTAAGAGACAGCTGGTTAAAACTGAAAGCAGTCTAGCTGAAAGCTTTTGAATGGGAGAACAGAGTGATGAGGCATAAAGAGGTAATACAGAGTAATCTTATGAATTTACGGTAGTAGTTCTCAACTTAGGACCATAATTGAGCCATAATTTCAGTCACAAGCTGTGACAGTCATAAAGGGGGAAAACATGATCAGATCTGATTTTATGAACTTTTTTGCAATGGTCTTTAAGTGTACTTTATTTGGAAATAAATGCTGGTTCTGGTAAAAACATAAATTGCAGTCAACCTGACATGGATGGTGCAAATAGCTGTAAATGTGAGCTGGTTGTTGAGTGCCCAAAATGCAGTCATGACAGTGAGCGGGTTGAAATAAGAATTTTGAATCAAGGATGTACATAGGTTTTTCAGGGTCTGTTGTAACTTCAAATGGTCCCTAAGTAACCAGTTGAGAATTACCTATTACATCCGTTCTGAGGGATTTTGTGAGCAGCATCTGTTTTTAACATCAACATTTTATCATCCCCTAATTCTTTCCAGATTCCAGATATGCCCAAAGGCTGAAAATATTCTGATTACCTCTTTTTTTCTCTCATTTATATATAACATTGCTTGCGTTAATGTATGAATAACGTTGCCTGCAATAATTCCCTCTCACAAACCCTTTTGTTTTGCTGTTCCTGTCTTTGAACAAAAGTTAGCAGCAGAGCCAATGTTCAAAAAATAGTAGCATGCAAGATATAAAAGAGCCGAGGTGGCGCAGTGGTTAGAGTGCAATAGTGCAGCTACTTCAGCTGACTGCTAGTTCAGCAGATCAGCGGATCAAATCTCACCGGCTCAAGGTTGACTCAGCCTTCCATCCTTCCGAGGTGGGTAAAATGAGGACCCAGATTGTTAGGGGGCAATATGCTATTTAGTATACTGTCTTTGGTGTAGGCCGCCCAGAGTCCTCGGAGAGTGGGCGGCATAGAAATATGACTAATAAATAAATAAAATAAATAAATATCCCACTTCCATTCCATGTTATTGATAATTTCCTATTTCTATAATGAATAGTCTTCACTTAACGATGAGTTGCTTGACAAGCATTTGACATTATGATGGACCCTGGAAAAGCTACTTATAACCAGTACCAGTGTTCTGATGGTGGCACACACATATATCCTTCACCTGTGGTCGCATGACCACATTTCAAGTGCAGGAAACTGGCTCACATTTACGGCTGGTTGCAACATTCCATAGTCATGTGACGACAATTTGCTACATTTTTTCCAGTTTCCAGCCTTTTTAAATGGTTTCTGGCAAAAAGTGCACATAAGAATGGATTCACCTAAAAACAGTTGTAAAATTGTGCCTTGACTTAAGCTGCTCCTTGTTGGTCTCTTTGTCCTTGTATATAGCATTTATTAAAACATTATTTTTCATTTAAATTATAAACTTTTTACTTCTTTGTGTGTTGGGAATCCTCAGAATATAATTTTCAAATGGAAAAGTTTTTTTTATTATTTACCTTCAGGCTTAAAAGAAACGAAGGAAAAAGAAGTGAGGTGTAAATGCCAGGCCTAGTTCCTCACTCCTTTCTAGGGCCATTCAAAAGCAGAATATATTATGCAAAAATAATAAAATTTTCTCATATTGCTTTACATATAAGGATTGCAAATATTAGCTGTAATTGGAAAAGGGGGAAGATAAAAGGGTATGAATATAATAACTAAACAGTGGATGTTTTACTAGTTTTCTGCATTTTATTTATTACTAGTAGTTTTTTTTTTCTTAAATATTAACTTAAGTTACTGTACATATATTTATAGTAACATTTTTAATGTTACAATATTCCATATCCTTTGGCTGCATTTAATTTTTTTAATAAAATATAAAGATATAGATACTATAATGCATAAATTTGCTGAGACTTCCTAGTGAATAGGTATATAAAGCAGTTGAATATTGTACATTCTTACTTTTCTTCCAAGATAAGGCTGGTGTCTACAAGAAACAGCATTCCCTATGCTAATGCAGAACAAAATGTTGTGAAGCTGTCTCTATTAGAATCTTTAGATGATTAATTTGGGATTGTGAGACAGATGTAAAAATATTTCACAATTTATTTATTTGCTGTTTTAGTTACTACATTGGTACAACATTCTGTAATATTACATTATCTACATTTATCTACTGCTTAATGATCACACATGTAATGGCGTTAATTACATTACTTACAGTTTTAAAGTACATCATTTATTCATGTATTAATTTGGCTTTTTTAAAATTAGGAGCTGGTTTAGCAAGCTATAATTTAAAAATAAGCAATCAAATGGTATAAGTCTTGGTGTTCATAGTTAATGTATATCCATATGTTTGAACTGTAGGGAATATTTTATATAAAGGTTTCAATCAGTTAATTTCGCTTTGAAAGATAATTCAATGAGAGAGCAGCATCCCCACAGAAATCCATATGATTCCCTGGTGTTATTCAGAAAGTCACTGAAAACTTGGCTGATCTCCCAGGCCTTGGGCAAGGTGGTAGTTGATTCTCTGTTTTGCTTGTTATAGAAAGTTTACCTTCTGGAGGTATACTATCAGTCCTTCCTTCCTTCCTTCCTTCCTTCCTTCCTTCCTTCCTTCCTTCCTTCCTTCCTTCCTTTCTCTCTCTCTCTTTCTCTTTCTTTCTTTCTTTCTTTCTTTCTTTCTTTCTTTCTTTCTTTCATTGTTTCTGCTTTTTTAAGTTTAAACCATCTAGAGTTATGTCCTTTAAATTCTATTAAATAGCATCAAATAAAATATTATATACTTAGACTTTCTGAAATCAAGGTCACAGACCCTAAGAATGTTTATCAGCTATGATTTTTGAGTGTCCTTTTTCTCCCTTTCTTCCCTAGGTGTTTACGAAATATGGAAAATGCTACATGTTTAACTCAGGAGAAGAGGGGCATCCACTGTTGACCACGTTCAAGGGTGGGACAGGCAATGGACTGGAGATAATGCTGGACATTCAGCAAGATGAGTACCTGCCAATATGGGGAGAAACAGGTGAGAGAAGAACTATTTGTTCTGTTTATCTGTTGCCATATTCTTCATTCATACTTGCTGATCTTTAGTGTTAAAAATAAGTAGAAGTTGAATCAACATAGTCCAGAAATAATAGAATTGCAGTTCCCATATTTCCCAGATTCCAGAAAACATAAAATTTCTTTTAAATCAAATTTGCCTTTTTATGATTTAATAAATTCCATGTAGGATTTTTTTTTATCTCACCAGTATTACTTTATAAGTAACTCAGGTGATGAACATACATAATATTACTTCCTCCTCCTTCAGCAATAGTACAGACATGATTCACCAGTGTCTTCTTTCAAAATATTTCCAATTCAGCTATAGCCATGGTACTCCCTGATAATCTGCCATCTAAGTGTTAATTAGGCCAGACCCCACATAATTTCCAAATTAGACAAGATCAGACTGATGCTACTACCTGCTCAGGCAGCTTCGCATTTTTATGTCATTAAAATTACAGTGAGGATATGTATAGTCTGTTCTTTCTGTCCCCGGCTATGAATATCACACATATTCTGAAATTCTGAAACAGAACGTAACAGAGACAAATACTTCTTGTGTATCTCCAGCATTTCATATTTAACAGCATACTGCTTTCATAACTAAACCTACTGATAGACGTAAAGCTCATTTGAACAGTTGGTTCCTTAAAATATTTCCAGGTGTTTGGAAAGTGTAAATAAAAAATGGGGAATTGGTACAATCCTGTTTTAAATGTTAGACCCTTTCTCCCATTAAACTGATAGCCAAATTGAAATGCAGTTAGTTATTTCAGTGCAGTTCTCTGAATAAAACATTCATGGAAAAGGTTACATAAATGTGCATGCATTTCTGAAAAAGGACAACACAGCATTTCATTAAATAATTTTATTGCTATTATTGTGTCATGAGCCGATCTGAAAATAGACTAGAATAACCTTGATGGTAAGAAAATGTAGAATATAAAAACAAACAAACTTGAGAAATTTGTTCTTATTCCTAATTATTACCATGGTTGGAATTTGGTAACATTTTGTCTTATATATAGGAAATTCTCAACTTATAACCACAAATGGGACTAGAATTTCTGTTGCTAAATGACGGTTGTTAAGTGAGTTACTCCTGATTTTATGACCTTTTTTGCCATGTTTAAATGAATCACTGCAGTTGTTAAGTAAATCATGAAGTCATTAAATAAGTCCAGCTTCCCATTGATTTTCCTTTACGGAAGCCGGCTGCAAAGGTGGCAAATGATGATCACATGTCCCCAATATGCTGCAACTATTGCAAATACATCTTGATTACCAAGTGTCCAAATTTTCATTACATGACTTTGGGGATATTACATTGTTCATAAGTGCAATTATTGGTCATAAGTTTCTTTTTACAGTGCCATTCTAACTTCAAATAGTTGCTAAAAGAAAGGTTGTAAGTTGAGCACCACCTGTAAACAAAAATAGACATTTACTCTGTGCTATTATTTATTCTCTTTTTTTTTCTTTGAATGAGTTACGATTATCCAACATTGTTTAAGAGGAACAAGAATTTGAATCTGTTTTTTCCCACTTTAAATGCAACACTATCACTTTACACATCAATAGAGTTTAGATTTCAAAGCAGAAATCCCAAATTGTTTCATATATATATATTAGGCTTATATTGACTTTTTCTTCAGTAAAGGTAGTAGTTAGCATTTGAAAGTGACGGTGGGTATGTGCTTACTTTAAGATATCTCTCTGCTCTGCCGGAGGAGCTATCAGGTTTTAATATTAGCAGTACAAGAATATCAGCAGTGTATAGAGATGACATTAGCTGGGGATGTGATTCAAAAAAAATCAGTGCATCAGCAAGAACACAGTCTCTGAGATTTAAGAAGCAATGTTAGCATTTTGCTGAATTTTGTTTTAAGGTTATATCTGGAATTGCCATAACTACAAAATCAGACCCTGAGAATGTGGGTAAGCCTTTGAGAAGAGATATGCAAAGATAGGAAAAAACTTAATAAAGAATTTTTGTGACAAGCTACACAATTTCATCTGGCTAAGGAATGCTGTCCAAAATGGAATGGCTTAGACTAAGACAAAAATTGAATTATATTTCACTTATAATTAATTGATTAAATATGGCTAAAATAAATATACTCCAGTCATGTATTTAATCATTTATCATATATTTCAATCGTACAGTTCCCTTTTGGGAAAAATAAGGCAGAGAAATTAAAAACCAGAATTCAGCGAAAAGACATACAGCTGAAATCTAATTTATACCAATCTTATTCCCAGATTTTATATTTCTATCTTTGAAATCTTAGCTTGTTCACAAAATACTAAAAAATCAATACATTCTGGGTTTCAGACAAAACAAATTCTTGATGAGGCAAATAGGGCATGGCTAGTGCAGTCTCTGCAGCTCCTAGTGTGGCATATTCTGGTGGCCTACCCAGCTCTCCCGATTATGGCCAGTGTCTTCCCTTCCTCTTATATAGATGCAGGAGGGTGTTGAATGGACTATTGCTATTTGCTTTAGATGGAACTGGCCTTGAAGAACAGCTGGTGCAGAAGGCAGCTCTGTGGACAGTTATGTGAACTCTTCAGTCAGTATACATCAGTGAGGGCTTACCATTTTGCCGGTGTGTCGAAAGCGGGAGTTGTGCGGAGGGGTCGCGCACGTGTGTACCCACACCCATAATTCAATGCGCCCTGTCTCCCCACGCATGTGCGTGGACCCCCCTGCACCCCCCCCCCCACTTTCAGCACGCAATGGCATGATGGGCCCGTAGGCCTGTTTTTTGCCCTCCCCGGGCTCCAGAGGCTTTCTTGGAGCCTGGGGAATGCAAAAATGGCCATCTGGAGGCAGAAAACGGCCCATTTCCCAACTTCCGGTGGGCCCAGAAGGCCTGAAAATCAGCTGGTGGCTCGTGCATGCGTGCCATAGCTGAGCTATGGTAACGTTCGCATGCCCACCAATATGGCGTAGCGTGCCACCTGTGGCACACATGCCATAGGTTTGCCATCACGGGTATACATTATATGTCTGGTCTGTGAGCTTCACTGATTACCAATATCTTCTGGTTTTAATTCAAGGTGCTGATGATCTACAAACTACTTCATGTCACGGTACCAGATTATTTGAGGAACTAGTTTCCCGATTAAATCTGTTTTATTGGGTCTGGCAGAAGACACATTCTCTGAGTTCTTCTTGTTAGGGAATGTCCACTGATGGGGCCCAGAAGAGTCTGTCATAATGCCTATATTTGAAAATTCATCCTCCCAAAGATTAGATTGCCCAAACCTACCGGCTTTTCATAAGGCCTGAAAGACGTGGTTTTATCACTGGAGATTTGAGAATGCAGTAGAACCTCTACAATGGTTATATGTTGATTATTGGTAGTGGCTTTTTTATACTTCAACGACTGATTTGTTGCATGGATTTTATATGTGTTTGTATATTTGATTTTATATTGTTCTTTGTTTTTATATAGTTTTAATTGCTGTAAGCAACCCAGAGTCAGGTATTTGAAGTGGTGAGCTATATAAATTAATTGAACAAACAAACAAACAAACAAACAAACAAATAAGTTTCAAGAATGCACTTGAACCAAAAAACTATACTGGCTTATACCATATCCCACCAAAGCTAAAACCTTACTGAGAGCAGCCATCTGCAACTTTATACTTTTTAAATGTGGTAGATTAGAGTTTTCATCTTCCCAAATCAGCATGGCCATGCTGCATACTTATATAGACCTAAGAGCTCCAAATGTGGGAATATTGCTATAGAAAGTTTCCTTGGAAGGAGTTCTCTTTCCATCAGTTCTCAGTCAGGACCATAATGGAAAGCACTATGTAAGGTTCTAACAATTAATACTTTCATTGCTGTTATCTCCAAAAGAGCAAAACAAATATGAGTGCTTCCTTAGATGAACAGAACTAATTTCTTTGTATTTTCTGTTTGTTAAGATCTCTCAGCACAAAGTAGCACTCCCAACACTATCACATATGATCCTAATAAGGAATTCACTCAATCCATGATTTGTATTTTCATATGCTCCAGGAAGAACTTACATTTT
Source organism: Pantherophis guttatus (assembly GCF_059756535.1). Lineage (NCBI taxonomy): Eukaryota > Metazoa > Chordata > Lepidosauria > Squamata > Colubridae > Pantherophis > Pantherophis guttatus. The sequence goes on from NC_142066.1 coordinate 49,580,647, forward strand.
ACCAATATACATTTTCTGACATGCATTTTATTTAGCTCCTTCATTTGTAAATAAGCTTACACTTTTACATGATACCTCCAATATATGCTTTCACTTTGTTTCACCTTCATTCTGCTATTATAAAATTATATTTTTTCTTAAGTTTCTCAGCCATGTACCTATTTTCTTCCATTTATTAACTCATAATCCTTATATTTTTTATCCCTCTTACGTTCGAAGCAGCAATCTTTCATATGGCATGATCATTTCCAAATGGATTCAAATCTCTTTGGCTTGCTTATTTTAATACCATGTCAAAAGGCTACATTGTACTTGTGTCATATGCAGCATTACCCACTAATGGCAAAGTAGTCCTGGTTAGCTTGGGTGCATTTTGGCCAGCATGCCACAAGAACAATCAGGTTCATTCGAATAGTGCAAATGGGTGTAGAACCTTCTTGGAACTGCTGAAAGGACTATGTTGTAAACAGGAGACAGATAGACTACTACCAGTGTGCAAATATTACTGGTTTTGGTACCAGTTGGTAATTATATACTCCAAATGATATAGTGGAAATGATATAGTCCAAATATGGGTTTGTCATCTCACTGGGAACTAGATTTCAATTATGAAGAAACAAACAATACCATGAACACAGATAACACTCTCATAAGTGTAAACTGTATGAGAGGTCTATTTGGTTATATATAGCTTCATCTTTGTGAGAGAAGGAAAGTAAGGAATAATGGTTTCATCACATTAATGAGATTTATTTGATGTTGGATTAAGGATTCTGGTTTGCAAAGTATGGTTTTATGGTTCAATATGTTGAACCAGTTATAGTTTAGTCAACAATCTTTAAGCAAATCATAGCTTAACCATTATATAAACTCAGCCAAATTGTATGAAATATATTTTCCTCCTTCCTCGTTGTTCAGAAGATGGAAGCCTAGCCATTTTCTTAGCTAAGAGGAAAATGTCATATACAAAGAAGAGCTGACTCCTAAACAAATGCAAAGAGTCAAGCTTAAAGCAGGGGTGAAATGCTACCGGTTCGGACCGGTTCACCTGAACTGATTGTGATGGCGGTGAGTGGTTCGGAGAACTGGTAGTGATGATAGTGCGAGGCTCCATCCACCCACCAGGTCGTCAGGAAGCAACCTGTTTTTTACCCTCTGTGCATGTGCAGAAGGATTTGCGAATGCTCAGAGTGTCTGGGCATGCACAGTAGATGCACACACTTCTGAACCGGTAGGGAAGATAAGTAGATTTCAACCCTGGCTTAAAGGAGTATTTTTGGAGAACCTAAACATGAGTGTGTGGATAGACATAGTAGTAATTGTCTTACTTGTTAAATTTTGTCTTGCCCTTTCTTGAAAAACACATGCAAGAGAAATAGATTAGAACTTGACTGTTATTTGACCAAGTTGCCAATGACTTTCATGACTGAGCTGGAATTTAATTTCACATCTTTCCTGTCTGTGCTTATTCTGCTGATGACACCAACTTGTCAACTCACCACAGGGTTTGAAAATATTAGGAATAGTTGAGATGTTGAAAGTACTTGATCAGATCTCCCACTTCTTTAATTTTATTTAAAAGCTGTTAAGGGAGTATATGTGTGGTGAGTTGGGACTTGCATTATAGGGAAAAGCAATTTAATTCTTTCTTCATCCTGTTTCCCAGATGTAACTTTGGCCTCTCTCTTTTTGAGTTATGTGTTACCTGTTATGCTACAAAAATATATTAGATGGATTCTCTTAAAAGCAGTGTAAACAATCAGAAGGCTCACTTATAGATCTTCAATACCTTTAAATTGTCCTTGTGCTAAGGAAAAATTAACCAGGATGAATATTTTCCCAATAGGATTCCAAAAGCAATTTAGGCTGGCAACACTGGTGGCTGATGATCCAGTATAAGAACTTCTAAATCCTATCAATTACACTGCCTTTGCGTAAGGCAGCCATGAATTCCTTCTTTCTAGCTACTATAGACTGGACTAAAATCAGGAGTTCCGTTTCTCAAGCCATCTGCCCTGTGCAACTCCAGGATATCTGATTATTCTTACAAGGGGTAAGAAATTTAATGTAAAATGTGAAATCTCCCAGCCTGGAAATGTAATGATTCCTGGAATTGCTTCCTTATCTGTTCCATGGCTCTAGAATTGCTGTGCTGTTTCAGTCTGAACAGCCTGTTTGCAAAGAAGGCCATTAGAGTCTTTCTCTTTCTTTGTAAGTGCTTGGGTTTTTTTAAAGTGCTGTCTTCCATCCTCTACTATTGGAAACTGCTTTATGAAGAGCCTAATCTAGGTCTATAACTCTTAAAGCCATCCTTTGTGTCCTAAGTCTGGCTCATCAAAAATTCCATTAGGTGAAGGTGTTCCAAATTGGATCTTCTATCTTTTTGCAGAGACAAGCATTCTCTCCAAATTTACAAATGATGCGTACTTGATTGTCTTATTCACATACAGTATATGCATGCAACACATGTATTTACACGTATACATGCACTTAGTGATAGCAAGTAATCAGCAGCTTTGGTTGCCATAACAACATATAATTTGGTACAGAATTGAGGAGATCCAAATATTAGCATCAAAATATGTCATGAAAACTGAGGTCTTTCTCTCTCCTCCTCCCCCCCCCAATGAGATTTTAGGTGCTGGCTTAGGGGCAAAACAAGATTTGAATCTCTTAAAAATACAAAGAAGAACCACTAGAAGTAGTACCAAAACTCCTTAAGAAAATAGAAGATTATGGAGAGGTGGCTGGTTTAAAGATAAATAGAAATAAATCAAAATTACTAGTTAAAAATCTGACGAAAACTTAGGAGATAGAATTGGAGAATAGTATACAAATTCAAGTTACTAATAAAATTAAATATTTAGGTATTTGGCTGTCACCAAGAACCTCCTCTATAAAAGAAAATAATTATGACAAACTAATAACACAGATAAAAAAAGATCTGGACAATTGGAAAAACCTACAAATCTCATTTATGGGAAGAATCTCCACCATCAAAATGAATACACTACCAAAACTGTTGTATCTGTTCCAGGTTGCACCAATTAAATTAGAAAAAAAACTTTTTTGTGAGCTTAAACAAGATCATTTCTAAATTTATATGGCAGGGGAAACATCCACGAATAAAATTAAAATTACTCCAGGACTCCAAGGAAAGAGGAGGAACAGCACTCCCGGATTGGGAACTTTATTACCAAGCGGCAGGACTAGTATGGGTTAAAGATTGGATGGAGTTGAATAACAGCAGAATACTAACTATTGAAGGCCATGACTTACAAACGGGCTGGCATTCCTTTTTATGGGATGAAAAGTACAAGTCACATACCTACTTTAAAAGACATACACTCAGAAATGCTCTATTACTAACTTGGTTAAAAATTAAAAAACAACAATATACAAAAATCCCGATTTGGTCTTCACCTTCAGAAGCGCTAAAACACCCAAATCTAACAGAACCCAAAAATATAATTAGATATAAAGACCTAATTGACCACAAGGAAAACTGAAATCCAAACAACAATTGGAAACAGAGTTAAATAGAGAAATCGATTGGTGGACCTTCTCACAGATACAATCCAAACATAAGGAATACATAAAAACGTATGAAATATGTAAAGAAAAACAGGAACTAGATAAAATTATATTAGATTCTGGAGAGAAATTAATTAGTAAAATCTACAAATTTCTGTTGAGATACAAGATGGAGGAGGAAATAGTTAAAAATACGATGATCAAATGGATGCAAAACTTTAAATACTCAATAGAATTGGAGAGATAGGAAGAATTCTGGCAAATGAATACAAAAACAACATTGGCGGTGGCATAAAAGGAGAACCAGCTAAAGATGTTTTACAGATGGCATATGTCTCCTACAAGATTGGCCAAAATAAACCCAAAAACAGTTTGGCGTGTTGGAAATGTAAGAATCCACAAGGCACCTTTTACCACCTATGGTGGACATGCCCGGCGGCAAAGAAATTTTGGTCCAATATTAAGAAATGGCTAGAACAAATCACTAAACTACAAATAGATAAGAAACCCGAAACCTTTCTGTTAGGAATTTTCACAAAATTTTACCCCACAGAAATAAAATACTTGTTAAAACATATTTTAACGGCAGCAAGGATAATATATGCCAAAAATTGGAAATTAGAAAAAACCCCAACGGAAGAAGAAATAATAGATAAAATCACACAATGTGCCGAAATGGACAGGCTGACAAAAGAGCTAAAGGAAAAAGAAGACACTGAATTTTATAAAGTCTGGAATAAATGGTATCAATGGCAATCAATTACTAAGGAAGAAATATAACTAGAAGTCAGATAGAATAGAAGTACAAATGTGCATATAATTACTTCCTTAAGGGCGAATAAACCTACAGAGAGAAATTCAGAAAGCAAAGGTATAATCTAAATATATAATATACAGATTGTTAAAGCAGAAGTCTTAGAGAGCAGAAGAGAGGAGAAGGAAAAAAGGCAATAAGAAACTATTTTAGTTTAGTTTAGTTTAGTTTAGCTTATCTAAAAAAGAAACTAGTTAAGATTTAAGGGAATAAATATAACTGTATTACTTGAAAGACCATTACGAAACAAACACTTCAAATGATTGATTATTTATAAATGTTTATTGTATAATGTATTTTTATGTTTTTGTCATATGTGTTTTATGTGTTTTATATCTGTTTTAATAAAGTTTATAAATTTTTAAAAAAAATACAAGGAAGATGATAATATACAGGGCCGTGGAATTTTCAGCTTGGCAATATATCTCTTCTGATATTGTTATCCAAGGAAGGGACTATTCAAAGTTTCGGACTATTATAATTTCTGCTTCAGTTTCTATCCTTCCCCAGCTTGCTTTGTATGGCTATTTGTTTTTGTCATGGAGATCAGTATGTGGAGATAAGTCTGTCAGTACAGTTTGGACAATTTTAACCGCCCTAAGATTATAGAACTACAAATTCCAGTATTTTCAGCCTACTTGATCAATGATATGTTTAGCAAACTCCAAAAAACCCAACATAATAAATCTTCACTCTCTCATTCCCTCTGTCCATAACATATTGAAAAACAACTGTCAATGCAAACATTGTTATCAGTATGGGAAAATGCTAGTTGCTGCTCACAATTTTTTGAACATGTGGCTTGTGCAACACAAAAAATAATACAATGTCATAGTCTGTAAAGAATTACATTATTTATGTAGAACAGCTTTTGTGCTGTCTGATGAAAAGCAAAAATTCTATTGATTTTTTTTCTCCAGTGTGTTTGTGCTGGGATGGAAAAAGCTCCACCTGTGAATTTCCATTTTTGATCCTGTCTTGATCCTTGAGGGCAGGGAATAAGCTGAATACCTAAAAAATTGGCAATTATAGCTCCAATGACTTAATATGTGACTGAAAATAGGTGACCTATTAGATTCTACTTTCTTTTCAAAGAAAAATGAGACTTAAAATTGTTACCAGGTAATACAGAAAGTTTCCAGTTCTGTCCTTGCTATCGCCAGAGAATTGCTGCCGGTGTTAGTGACCTTGATAAACCTTGGTGTGGTTTGGTTTGATTTGAAGTAGCTTTCTATCTTACTAGAAAACCATGATTTAACATCCGGGTTGGTTTGATTATTGCTTCCTTGGTTTGTATCTCTGCTCATCATCTACAGCTTGTTTGGAAAGAGGTGGATTTTGATGGTTGCAATCCATAAAGTCTCTGGCTCTTTCCCTTCCTTTCCTAAGGAATGTCAATTGAGGAAGCCACTTTATTTAGTCCCTGGCAAATAAGACAGGCCCTAATGAGGCAGTATAGGCCTCAGTATAGGCAGATGGAGAGTCTGTTTATATAGGCCTTGATAAGGATGATTTCCAGCACTTCCTCTGCAGGCTTCTCTTTTCACTATGCTCTGATATCCACCATCTATATCTATATCCCATTTCCTGCAACCTCCATATCTGTCCTTTCAGCAGTCTTTAAGCTTAGTCAGAGAATAGTTGATGAGATTCCTGGAGTGACTGTGGAAGGAATTCTTTGCCTTATATGTAGAAAACATTAGATGACCAATAGTCCAATTGGGGAGGACCTCAAGATTGCATAGTGGAAGGCACTACACACAAGATGTGTAGTCCCTTCCCAGAACTGAAGAAGCTTCTTGGATGAGAAGCAAAACATCTTCAAGGAAAAACACACCTTTGGGATACACACAAGAAGGTACTCTGATTCATAATAAAAAATAACATGCTATGGCAAATGCAGATTTTACTGTAGTAATGTTAGTGTTGAGACTTGAATTACATAGATACATCTTTTCAGGGTTTTAAAAGATAATGAGTAAAGTATGCTGAAACTTGAAACATTAAATTGTGTTCAGGGGAAATAACATGTAAAAAACAAGGAATCTGGCAAAAGAAAATGCACCAAGGATCTCCCCTTAACCCAAAAAATTTTTATGTAGAAAATGTAGTCTTGTAAATCTTTGTGGCAGTTCTTTTGTCCAAAGTAGGACTTCACCTTGGACCCCTCTATTCAACTTCTCCATAAAACAATCTTGGATCAGAGACCAACAGTCTTACAAGAGGAAGGACACTGCTTTCTTTTAAATGATCTTAAGACGCTGTATTACTAGGTAGCAGTATTTAGTTGTAGCCATAAAAAGGTGACAAGGTTCTTGATTTATGTTTCTGGAAATGCTAAAAGTGCTGTTGGATGAGTAACATCCTTAAAATGCTACAAGGCAGAAGAATAAATAAAATTCTTAGAGGTGATGGAGGAGAGAGTGTTGGCCTTAGAATTTGTCTCTAAGCCAGCTCTGGCGTCCCTTGACCTTCCTAAGGACATCAAGAGATGTCACCCAGAGGAACATGCAAATGTTCTCTCATTTCATTACATTTTGGACCTTTTCCTAATGAACAGAGAAATACAAGCAATTAGCTGTGTTTTTCCAGAGAGAAAAGGTCATTGGCATTTCCCTTCTCTGCCAGTGGCCCAGAGACCATAGAAAACAAAGTGCCTTGGGCTATTTTATGCACTTACTCAACTGATGTGAAAGTAGTTCAGTGTACTCACTCTACATCCTGGACCTAAAAGTCATGGCTTGTCCATTAATAACCAACTGATTTTCCCCTTCTACCTTGCTCCATTCATAGAAGTAGGAAATGAATAATTTGTGGTCTCCTAATTACAATATTACATAATCCCAACTTGAATATGCTTCCTTATTAGCCATGTTAGCTGGAATTTCTAGTTCAACAACATCTGGAAAACCTTAAGTTTGCTATCCTTGACATATGTTAATACAAAATAAGGATTCCATGACCCAAAAATGACCCAAATCATGAGTCCTAAGAGACAGCAGTAGGCTTTATACATCAAAGTAGCACACAGTATGACTTGTATGATTTTATCTTAATCTAATCACTGTAATGTTAAATGAAAACTATAGAGGCCTGAATTTAATCTTGTAGTTATTCCTGAAAATCACTACCTTCATTCCTATTACGCTTAACCAACAAAATTGCAAACTCAATAGCTACATTCACAGAAGTAGTCTGTGATCAATTTAAACATTGCTAGTGATTTTTTTAATGGCTTAGTATGAGTCATTAGAAAAGTTGACCTGTAGGCTTGCAAGCAGTTAGAAATGAAAAGGTGACTGCTTGAAGCCAGCATGATTTTGTTAAAAATAGGACATGCCAGATTAAACTTCTGCTTTTCCTTTTAAACAAAATTACTAGACAAAAGGAATGCTATGGATGTTGTATACTTAGATTGAATTAAAACAGTACAATGTGGAAAGAATGGCTCCCTATTACAATTCCGGTTAACAACCCACAGCTAATGTGAGATGTTTATGATTTTATATCAACATGGAATAAGGTTTCCAATAGTTCACTGGGCCCAGTGCTCTTCAATATTTTCATAAATTACTTAGATAAAGGGAAAGAAGGGATGTTCATGAAATTTGCAAATGACACAAAATGGGGGATGGATTGCTAACACTTCAGAAAAGTTCAAAATTCAAAACCATCTATAATTTCAGCATTTATTATCTTTCTATCTATCTATCTATCTATCTATCTATCTATCTAATTTATAAGGTAACTCTGGGAGGCTTACAGGCATAAAAATATATATCTACATTAAAACATAAATAAATTAAAAGCAAAGATAAAAATTTAAGGACACATGGAGAGTGGAGGAGCGTGGAATGTGGGGGACAGGTGGGATCTGTTGTTAATCAACCACTTCCACTGTACTGTTCCCCATTGGGAGCCAGGTCTTTAGGCCCTTATGAAAGGATAGGAGGGTAGGGACCAACTTCATGTTGTGGGACCCAAGTTGTTCCAGAGGACAGGTGCAACAGCAGAGAAGGCCCTCCTCCTGGATCTCAGCAGCTGGAGTAATCAGGCTGATGGGACCCATAGCATGCCTCCTCTACTGGCACAAATGAGACAGGCCAATCCCAGTGGGGTGACAGTTCCTCAAGTAACCTGGATAGTTATTGAGACCTAACTAACAATCTGAGGTTCAATTATAAGAAATATAGGTTCTACGTGAAAGTAGTAAAAGACATGAATGAGTACAGAATAGGTGATGATACCTGGCTCAGCTTGTGAGACAGAATTCAGCATTCTGGTAGACAACAGATTATAAATTATTTATTTATTTTTATTTTATTGCAATTTATATGCCGCCATTCTCCCGAAGGACTCAGGGCGGCTTACAAAATAAAAATTCAACAATATGAATTAAATATAAATTAAAATCCAATTAAAATTAATTAACATTATTACAATGTAACCCCCCCTCAAAAAAAATACAATCATGTGCTATATCAAAAGAAATGTAGCATTGAAATCATGTGATATGATAGTTCTGCTGTATGCTGCACTAGTCAGATTGCACTTGAAATATGGTATGCTGTTCTGGTTTTTATAACACAAGAAGGACTTTGAGAAGCTGGAAAGAGTGTGAAGAAAACACCAAAGAAGGTGAGGATCAAGGCGGCTGAATCCTGTGATTTAGTGAAAAGAATTAGGTATGTTTAACCTAAAGAAAGTCTCAATAGCAGTCTTCCAGTACTTGAAGAGTTGTCCCAGGGAAGAATGTAGAGTTATTCTCCATAGACTAGGACAAGTACCAGTGGGAAGCTTTACAGAGAGAGATTGAAGCTCCAAATAAGGAAGATTTTTTTTTTATTTGATTTATATGCTGCCCTTCTCCGGAGACTCAGGGCGGCTTACAATGCGTTAAGTAATAGCCTTCATACTTTTGTATATTTATACAAAGTCAGCTTATTGCCCCCACAAACTGGGTCCTCATTTAACCTACCTTAGAAAGGATGGAAGGCTGAGTCAACCTTGAGCCTGGTAAGATTCGAACCTGCAGAAATTGCAGGCAGCTGCAGTGCAGCACACTGTACTACCAAGGCTAATTCCTAAGATATATTCAGCAATGCTTCCTGGAATCATGGGTATGCCATTACTGGATATTTTCAAGTAAAGGTTGAATAGCCATTTGTCTGGGGTAGTTTAAGGATTCCTGCCCTTGGAAGAGAGTTGGACTAAAATCTTATGATTCTATGGCTGTTAAAATTAAGATGTAATGTACTGAACAAACCCAGAAAATGGATTAACAATATAATGTTATATTAATTCACACATGTAGCACTCACCATTTTCCAGCATGACCTTCTTTAGAGTTTTGCTAAATGAACTCTTTAATCCAGGCCTGTCAAATGGCGGCCCATGGCCAGATAGGTCACATACAGGCCACGCGCGCCCCAGCTCCACAAAGGCAAAAACATCGCAATACATCATGATCCAGCCCATGACGTGATCAAATTTGACACCCATGTCTTTAATGCTAAGTTAATTGAAAGAAAGTTGGCATACATTTGTTCTTTGTGGCATGCTCACTTTAAATGTATAGCCTCAGCCATTGGTCCTCCAGGTATTACTGGATTTTCTTCAGTGACTCTTTTTTGAGGCTGAATGGACATAGTCAAACAACACTTGTATGGCTTTGCATTTCAGCCATTGCTTCCGAATGACCAATGCAGCTAGCAAACTTGAAATCAAGTTTTGCTGTTTTACTCTTCATAACATGATACTTAAAGGCATATTACCTCTGAACTTGACATAAGTTTAATGAATAGCTGCTAGTTGATCTATCCTCCATCAATTTGTCTGATACTCTCTAAAACCTGGTAATCAAATTGACAACGTTATCATATCTTGCCTGTGGTAAATGTTATAACTTCATACATTGTACGAAGCACCTTAATTCAGTTTAATTTTTGACCTACAGTTAAATCAGTGAACTCTCATTCAAGATGAGCAGGAAAGAGAGTTGGAGAATTTTCATTCTACTTTTAAAACCAATTTACCTTTTAAAACAAAACTATATAATTCAGTTGCCTTTATGTTTTACTTGAGAGAATTGAGACATACTGTGTGTCAGAAATGCTACACAATGTGTTTCATTTTAAAACTGTTTTTCAAAGCCAGTCCATAGTATGGTGTCAGGGACAAATATTCAGAATATGTTATCAGTTGGCACTTCAAAACATAAAGGCTAATTGAATTAGTATTCAAAATTGTCAGTGAAAAAAACACTGTAAAATATTCTAAGTGTACTTTACTTTACTTTACTTTACTTTTATTATATTTATATACCGCCCTTCTCCCGAAGGACTCAGGGCGGTGAACAGCCATGGTAAAAACAGTATACAAGACAAAAAATTTAAAAACTTATTAAAACAAGTTTCAATCGCTGGCCAAATTTAAAACACCCAGCTAAAATCATTATTTAAAACCCCTATCAAAACTCAATTAAAATCCTTTATCCCATCAGACTGACTTGCTGGAATAATAGGGTCTTTAAAGCATGACGGAAGGCGCGGAGGTCGGGGATCCTTCGTATGTCCGGGGGCAATTCATTCCATAGGGCCGGGGCCCCCACAGAGAAGGCTCTCCCCCTGGGGGTCGCCAGCCTACATTGTTTGTCCAACGACACCCTGAGGAGGCCCTCTCTGTGGGAGCATACTGGTCGGTGGGAGGCAATCGGTGGCAGAATGCGGTCCTATAGATAACCAGGTCCTAAGCCAGTCTCAGCTATGTTTTTACATATGAACCTGCTGTATTATATACGGTGCTTTCTGGTTAGAGTTAGCCCATATCTTTATCTGACCTTTCCACCAGGCCTACAATGCAAACTTGTTAAACCTTGGGATTTCCTACTCATTAACTGAAATTTGTATCTTAGTCAATGCAGCCAGTAGTCACGGAAGATGGAAATTATGTTCAGTCATATCTGCAGTATGACCTAGGCCCTATCCCTTGGCCCTATTTCATCTGTTTCTATCCAGCCCCTGGTAACCAAAAGAAAACAGGCTAATGTTCTGTGATAGTCTTCTCTCTGCATATATTTGTCTACTCCTCTTAAACTTTCGCTCTAAGAATAAGCAAGAGCTGCATCTTTGGTGAGATTTTGTTTTAGCTGCACAAAGTGATCGCTGATGCACTTGAATGAAAAAGTGCTGTTATTGACATTTATTTTGTCCATTAGCCAATTTTCATTCTACTATGTTATGTTTTGGTCCAGTCCACCAATCTTTTCTTAAGACCTCAGGCTGTCTCAGCTTCCCTTATGTACATTGGGGATTTTTCCTCCCCTTCTTTATTTTGGTACTTGAAAAGAACATTTAAAGAAGAATTCAAAGAATCATCACTTTGCATCATTCTTTGATGTAGAAGAACTGAAAGTGCAACTGAGCAAAGGGCACATTTCATTGCCTGCAGTGAGTAATTGTTTTTATTATTGAATAAGCATTTTGCTTACTTGTTTGGTTATTTGTATGAACTAAATATGTGATTGACTGAATTTATAAAATCTGGAAGATTCCTAAATTTTCTTAGGAATGCTGGTGAATTTCCTTCTTGCAGCCTGATGGGAGCCCATCTAAATCAATAACCATTTTTTATATTTAAAGTATTGCTGTCCTCTGGAATCATCTTAGAGATTTTATACTCTTGGGCCTTTCAAAAATACAGAATTCCTAGTATGGGCATGCTTCCTCTGCATCCCCAATTTAGCAGTTGGTCTTTACTACCAAAATATAATGGTGTAGTCTCTAAAACACCCGAGGGCAGGGCAGAGCAGGGCAAAAAGTAACAGACACAAATTTGTCAAGGAGAATTCCAACACTAGAGCCTTGGTACTACAGTGGTTTAAAGCACCCTGTTATTAACACAGCTGCCTGCAATTTACTGCTGGTTCGAATCTCTCCAAGGCTCAAGGTTGACTCAGCCTTCCATCCTTTCTAAGGTAGGTTAAATGAGGACCCAGTTTGTGGGGGCAATAAGCTGACTTTGTATAAATATACAAAAGTATGAAGGCTATTGCTGAATGCACTGTAAGCCGCCCTGAGTCTCCGGAGAAGGGCGGCATATAAATCAAATTAAAAAAAAAAAAAAAACTAGAACTAAGGAGAAATTTCCTGACAGTGAAAGCAATCAATGGAATGGTTTGTCTCCAGAAGTTATGGATTCTTCATCACTCGAGGTTTTTAAGAAGAGATTGGACAGCCATTTGTCTGGAATAGTATAGGGTCTCCTGCTTGAGCAGAGTTTTGGACTAGAATCAACTAGAACCTCCAACATCCCTTCCAATTTAGGTATTCTAAAAAAATTTCTGTGTGTAGGTTAGGATTGGGAGTATATTTACAGAATATTCTAAAAAGAGTTCCCACATCCAAATCTTATTGGAGTTTGGGAACATTTTCTAGCATAGCATCTGATGGCTGCCAGATTCTCCCAAAGCAGTAGTTATATTTTTAGAATCATATATATATATATATTACAGGAGTGTAATGATAATAAAGCCATGAAAGTTTTAAAGGAGTTTAATGCAATAGCTTTAATGCAGAAAATATGAGTGCTTAAAGCAGTGTTAGGTTTTGAAGCACACAGAATATCAAAAGTTTATATGAGCAACACCCATGGTTGTTATTGGAATAAAAATATTATACTATACATGTTCTTTCTTTATTTTAATATATTGAATATGTCTTAATAGCAGCAAATTTCATCAAAATACAGTGAGATTTGTTTAAGAAAGTTTTAACAGTCAGGTACAGTGTTCAGTTCCTGTTGAGATTTTATGTTCAATCTTTCAGTGAATGCTAAAAATCTTCTTTCAAAAAAAAAAAAAATACACCAAAGGTTACATGACCTTCTGCACCTTTCACTTAAAGCTCATGTTCTTTGTGAGATTTCATCTAGATATTTTCCAGTGACAATGTTATTTCAATAGTTTTGGTGTGACCTCTGAGGCAAATTTGAACTTATTTGGCCAGTGAAACTGAATGGATTCAAAATAAACAAAAGGCATTCTCTTAGATCTTGGGACCAGAATACTTACATGCGGCCTGGGAAAACCTAGTTGTTTGCTGATCCTAGTTAGAGAAGCCCTGGATGAGAGTTCTTCCATTTGTTAAACATGCAAGATACTCCAAGAACTGATACAGGTAATCCTCGAGGTACGAAAGATCATTTAGTGACCTTTCAAAGTTACAACAGACCTCCCAAAAGCCATATACGACCATGATTCAAAGATAAGAATTATAGAAAAGTTATCTGGCGACTTCATATCTTTGCAGAGATGCTGAAGCATGCCCATCTATCTCTTCCCCCTACCCTACCCTTGCCCTGCTGGGTCCCTGGGAGACTGGGCCTGCTTTGCCCCCCTGTTCCACCCCCCCCCAATAATACCTTGTTTACCTTCCGGAGATCTACAGAATTCAGTATTATAGGCCGTTCTTACTGGGTCACGTGGAGCAGCCGTTTGGAAACTGACCTCGGCAAAGCAGCATATCCCCTGCCTTCTGCCTTTCTGCATGGTCTCTTAAACTCAAAAGAGGATAATGAGCCATAGTTTGTGCTTTGCAGTTTCTATATTTACTCATGAAAAAAGTTTTAAAAGGAAGGGTGAGAAACAAGCAGTGAGAGCAGACAATGAAGCAGGGGTGAAATGCTCCCGGTTCGGACCAGATCGCCTGATCTGGTAGCAATGGTGGCGGGTGGTTCAGAGAACTGGTAGCAAAAATCCCTGCCCCCCCCCCCCCTGCCCAGCTGAGCTGCGCAATTATCAGAGGCTTTTTTTTTAACTTTTAAAAGCATTTTTTCTAAAACTTTTTCGACTGAAGAGGTTGTAGAAAAAATGCTTTTAAAAGAAAAAAAAAAGCCTCTGACGATCAGGCAACTCAGCTGGGATCATCAGAGCCTTTTAAAAGCATTTTTTTTAACAACCTCTTCAGCGGATATATATAGAGTAACTAGCAAAATATAAAATCAGGAAATGACTTGACCATAGAAGTTTCTGAAAGAAATGAAAAGATTTGGGCCAAAGAAAATGATTCCCAACTTGGAGAGTATCCAGGTTTATGGTGTTCGGACAGAGCAGCTCACTTATCACTTATTGTTTGTTTCCACATTCTTGACAAGTCCCAAAAGTGCTTTTTCAAAAGGCAGCTGGAATTTGTTTTCCCTTGAAAATGTTTTGCTTCTCATCCAAGAAGCTTTTTCAGTTCTGACGGAACTGAAGAACTGAAGAAGCTTCTTGGATGAGAAGTAAAACCTCTTCAAGGAAAAGCGAAGTCCAGTTGCCTTTTGAAAAAGCACCTTTGGGGCAGCCATGACCTGGATGACTGAGAATCTCTATAGACAACTGATTTGAAGAGCCAAATCCTCCATCTCTCAACACCAACCGAAAAGCAAGGTAGTTGTGGACAAATCCACATTTTCAACTACAGAATTTGCATGCAAGTGATTTTAGGAGATTGGTACTATCCCATTCTTTTTCTTCTTCAGATTAGCTTCTTGTCTCTCCATTCCTATATGACTGCCTGCAACTGACCTCATTGATAGAAATGTCCTCTCAACTAACATCTTGTGACAGCTTTTCCATCAGACTGCAATAAAAGAAGGAAAAACAGGCCATTCCATCTGCTCCTCTGAAAAATGAGCTTTTTTGGCTCTTCCTCTCCCTGAATTGTTTCTGTCCCATCTAGTTATTATGTGTAACATGGAACTAGAACTGATGCCTGGGGTTGCTTGGCTCTTTCTTCTCTTTTATCCCTTTTGTGCCATGTCTTTTAGATTGTAAACCCGAGGGAAGATCTCTTTTTTTGTATGTACTTGGTTTTCTTTGTTTGCTTTAATCTCTAAACTCACTGGAAGCTTTTTGTCTGAACAACAAGATATTTTTAAAAAGCTACTTTCAGTCACCTAAGAAAAAACATTCCGCATGTGCTTTAGTGTATGGTTACTATGCACTAAATGTACTGAATTTCATCCCTGGACTTGAGGTGTTTCAGGCATGACAAGGAAGGCTAGGATACAGGTATTCCATAATTTTACCTTATATACTGTAATTTTCACTAGGAGGCTCTTTGGAACCTAGTTTGGAACTTAATTAATCACCTAGTATCTAGTTATTAATTCTTATCCAAACCAAAGAATGTAAATTATTTCTTAATCAACTTGATCTTTCATTTTACTATATGCTTTACATTTGACCAAATGTTTTAAATTTCCCTTTGGAAGCAGTAGGTCTGGAAATTGCAGGTTGATATTTTAAAATCATTTTCCTGATGCTGATCTTTTTAGTTACTACAGAAAGTCATGGAAGTTATAGTTTATCATCCCTGAAATACATTGACTACAGGAAGGCAATTTTAAGCAAAGCATTCCAACTTTTTTCCCCCTTATTATAAATAATAGTTCCTTGTTATATATAATTTTTATTAAAGAAATTTTTAAAAGAATAAAAATGATAGAAATTATAAAAGAAAAATATAAAAAAGTAAAGAAAACTAATAAGTATTTTTTAAAAAATACAAAGAAATAAAGGCTTCTGTTCTTCAGTTATAAGTACATTTATATTTTACCCTCTCTTTCTAATATTATTGAAACATAATTTCTTCTTTCTATAATCTATCCTTTCTAAACATCAAATTTATAAATCACAAGTTCATTTTCTTCTCTTTTTTTCCCCAGCAAAAAGTCCATAGGAGTTTCCAATCACAAATAAATGCAGTTATTGTCCTTTCTCTAATCAAACAAGTCAATTTTGCTATGTCTGCTACATTTTCCAGCTATTCCTTTATTGAATATTTTCATTTGCATACATATAGTAACCTTGCAGTAGTTGTGATATATGAAAACAGAATTTCATTACTAATTGTCTATCCATTAGTCCCGGCAAAAAAAGCTCTGATTTCAATTGAATAGTAATCTTTAAAATACCTTGTATTACTGTGTGTATTTGAGCTAACATTTTCTGACTTTTTTGCAAATACACCAAGCATAATAAAATGGACTTTTCATATTTTCTACATTTTCAACATAAATTCGAACTACTTTTATATATTCTAGATATTTTTTCTGGAGTCATGTATCAGCAAGAACATCATTTTATATAAGTTTTAAATTATAGTGTAATATAAATTTCAGTCCTTTCAACCACGTTTTTCCCATTGTGACTTCAGTACAGTATGTCCAAAATTCTTAGCCCATTTTATCACACACAAACTTACTTGTTCTTTTTGGGTTACAAATTCAACAAGAGTTTAACAATTACACAATCATCATTTGTACATAATTGAGCTTCAAATTCTGCATTGTGCTGTTCGGTACCAAATGTTCTCTTATCTATCTTAAATCTTTCTCTTAACTGTGCATATGAAAACCGTTAAAAAACTAAATCCTCTGTGGTTAGGGGAGTCAGTCACTCTAACACTCTTCATTTTATATCTTATAGATCTATAAGATCTTTCATCTTATAGTCTCCAAGCTCTTGTTGTAATAGCTCTCTATCTGTTAACAGCTCTCTCTATATTAACCATGAGAGATGGTTTCGTTTTTTATAAAATGATTCTTGTGCTGAAACCCATAAATACATTTTCGGGCACCATCTGGATTAATATACTGTATATTCCATATTCCAATTTGACACTTCTAATAAAGTGATTTTTTTATTGTACAAAAAAACCATCATGTCTTTCAAACCTTAGGTTGTGCTCTTCTCGTTATTTGTCAGAAAAAGAAAAAGAAAACACTTTTTTTTTCATCCAGACGAAGTAGCAGGCTGTAAAATACAGTTTCAAATCAGGTAGCCGCCCTGAGTCTTCGGAGAGGGGCGGCATACAAATTGAATTAATAAATAATAAATAAATAAATAAATAGTCCCAATTATTCCTTTGCGTCTCAGAGGATTTTATATTAACTGTAACCTTTGCCTTTTTCTATTGTCATATAGACAATAGAACAACAAATCTGGACAAAAGTTATCCAGATTACCTGAACTGAAGAATGGTCCTTTGAGGAGGGGACACACCACTGACACTTTAAGGATTGGCAGATCCACGCATTCTCTCAAGGGTGAGTTAACTACTGCCCAGACCCATTCACAAATCTTCTCCTGCAAAGCCTTAATTAGTTAGGAGGGGCATCGATCTAACACAAGTGGCTGAACTAACAGCTGAGAGGCTCCTTTCCAGTTCTTGGTCACCACAAAGACGTTGAGACTCTAGAAAGAGTGCAAAGAAGAACAACAAAGATGATTAGAGGACTGGAGGCTAAAATATATGAAGAACGGTTACAGGAACTGGGCATGGCTAGTCTAGTGAAGAGAAGGACCAGGGTAGACATGATAACAGTATTCCAATATCTGAAAGGCTATCACAGAGAGGAGGAAATCAACCTATTTTCCAAAGAACCTGAAGTCCAGACAAGGAATAATGGATAGAAACTGAACAAGGAGAGATTCAATCTAGAAATAAGGAGAAATTTTCTGACAGTGAGAACAATCAACCAATGGAACAGCTTGCCTTCAGACGTTGTGGGAGCTTCACCACTGGAAGCTTTCAAGAAGAGACTGGACTGCCATCTGTCAGAAATGGTGTAGGGTATCCTGCTTTGGGGGGGTTTGGACTAGATGACCTACAAAGTATCTTCCAACTCTGTTATTCTGTTATTCTTCAGGTTCCACAGCTCAAACTCTTCCCAGATCATTTTGCAAGATGCACCCCCCACCACCTCCACTGACTACTATAAACTAGAGTCCAATGTAGAGCGTATTCATATCAATGTTCTTATATTCATATCTTTTGTTTGTTTAGTATAGCAAAGGTACAGTGCCTGGAGCTATTATGTTTCTGCCTTGTTAAGAATGCCACTGGTTTCTAAAATGGATTGGATCTGATAAACTGAAGATGTTTTACATATGCATGCCCTTTACTTCATCTTTCTGCATTTGGATTGAAGTCTGATTTACACCTACCACTGAAGGAAATGGTAGAATGCAGTTTGTTAATTCTGTTTTGAGTGTTATTCCCTCTACAAAACAATCTGCAAATGGAAAAGTAGCACAGAGATTACATATCTGGTTTTGACAAAATAGCAATATGTTTTTTTAAAAAAAATTAGGTGAGCTTCACAAATTTGTTGAATTATCTACAGTGTGTATTACAGTCCATTTAATACCTTAGTTTCATACCATCTCGTTCTGTATGGACCAAGCTTACACTGTTGTTAGGATCTTAAAAACTGAATGTGTTGGAACTTAAAGCCATTGATGGGCATTGTGTTTCAGGTGATAAGAAAATACTGTCTGCACATTATCTGTTTTTACAACAAACAGATAAGATGTTTGCTACAAATTGCAGTTTGTGTGCCGCTATCCTCCCTTAGAGGGTCTATCTGTTTACACTGCGACCAGCTACATCTCCCTGGTGAGGCTATTTACCTTCTCTCCTGCCTTTGCTTGTGGGGATGTGCACATTTTAAAAATGATTCAAAAGAAAAGCTTCATGTGTCTCACAAATGCAGCATTTCCCTATTATTCTTTTGTAAATAGCCTGATTTCTTCTTTCCACAAGAATATGAAAAATGTTGGATCACTTTTATGAATAGTAGAGAGATGCTGAACTTTCATGAAGTCCAAAATCATTTTTTTAAAATGAGTACAGAATTGCTACTGCAACATTTGCCCTAGCAATAGAGCCTTTTAGAGGGTTGGGGAATCTGGAACAAAACACTGTGGAATGAGACTGCTTATATTTTGCCTTCATAATAACAAATACATAAACGTAGTGGTCCTAATGATTCAGTTGGTTTTGATCACCTCAGCAATTGCCACTAAGACATCAACAAATAGATAGGGAGGGGGAGGAGGAACTCTTCCCACTTCATTTTTAAAAAAAACACTGTAGTGGCTCTAGTGTAGCTCTCTGGTAGGCATGAGTGCTGTTTTATCAGCAATTTAATATATTCTCAGGATCATTTGTCAAGCAATGATTAATATGTTGTTAACCACATTTCTGTTCCAATTGAGCTCTTGTCTCCTGTCAGGGTTTGCAACTCATGATTACCTTCTCGAAAATGAGCTGCTAAGAGTAAGGTGACCAAGAATAAAGAATTAGTATGACTGCAGGAGGAGAGGGAAAAGGGGCCCTAGAAGACCCTCAGCCCACTATTGGCAGAACAGTGTGAGAATGTAAAAGTTCTGGGCAATAGCTGTTGTTTGGGAAAAGGTTAGAGAGAACCCAGGTGATCAAATGTCTCTGTGGTCCAAGGACAAGAGTGTGAGTTCATCAGGGTTGCCATGGAGATGCTATTAGTAAAGTCACACTAAACATCTTGGCTATAGGAAAAAGAGTCTGGCTGGAGCCAATGCTAACCCAGAGTGAGGTCCAGCAAGAAAAAGGAGGTTTTGAGAAATAGGATGGAGAGGGACAATTGAAAATTGAGGAAACGTAACATACAGCTCTGGAGGTGGTCCAAATAGCGGTGCCAGAATAGAAAGACACAGAGCCAAAAAAGCTGTACTATTTTGAAGCTCTGAAAGAACAGCTGACTAAAAACAACAGCAGAATTAATCTGACAGGAAGCAAGGCAGCGAATATTGGAGAAAAGAAAAAGTGGAAGAGACAACTCTGAGGTTTAACCTTCAAGATCAGGGTTGCTACTGTCACATATATTGTTAGAGCAAATCATTGTGCACAGCTTCTTGCCCTTGAGGGGTTTATGAACATCCTCCAGCAACCTGGTGCTTCCCTGAAGCATTGGGACTACAACTTTCAGAATCAGGGAGCTTAGCAGGATTCTATGGATTCATTCTTGATCCAGGAGTACATCTGGGATCACCAGATTTTAGTAATAAGGTTTAGAAATGTGTGGGTTTTTTAGCATTCTGAATTGCTGTTTCTCAGAACAGGTGTCTTTCCCCCCATCTCAGATTCCAGGAAGCAAGAACTTTCTGCTCTGAAGTAAATAGCTGCATGTATCCTTACCTGGAGTCATCCAGATTGAGGCAGGGATAAATTCAAAGGATCAATTGTAAAATGCTAACCAAAGCTTTTTCACAACCCCATTGTTTCATTGTAATTCCTCTGTTCTCAATATCTCAACCTCTGAATAATGTAAGTCATTCTCTGTTGTTTATCCCCTTGAATCTATTAATCAGAGCTATCCTGTGCTGTGCTGTGGGCTGGTATATTGTTGTGGTTAAGACACCAGGCTAGAAACTGGGAGACTGTGAGTCAGAAGGCTAGACCATGAGTTAGAGTTAAACCAAGGGTCTGCAATCTTAAGCACTCAAAGAGCCATTTGGAACCTGTTTCCCACAGGAAAAAAAAACACTGGGAGCCACAGAACCTGAGTGGGCATGGCCAGCTCCACATCACTCATTCCCACCCAGTCACATGACAACCCCCCCCCCAGCTACACCTACCCAACAGGTCATTAGGACAGAGAACCGGTTGTTTTTTAAAAAAAAAAACACTGGGAACTCCCCCTCTCTTTCTGTCTCTCTCTCTCTCTCTCTGTATCTCTCTCTCCCCCTCTCCCCTCTCTCTGTATCTTCCCCGCTCTCTCTGTATCTCTCTATGTCTCTCTCTCCTCCCTGTCTGTATCTCTCTCCCTCTCTTCCTCTCTCTCTCCTACTCTCTTTCTGTAGCTCTCTCTCTCTATATCTCTCCCCACCCCCTATCTTCCCCCTCTCTCTGTATCCCATTGTGTGTATCTATGTCTCTCTCTCTCCCCCTCTGTGTCTCTCTATGTCTCTCTCTCTCCATTTCTCTATGTCTCTCTCTCCCCTCTTTCCCCCTCTCTCTGTATCTTCTCCCCTCTCCCCCCCTCTGTATCTTTCTACATCTCTCTCTCCCCCCCTCTCTCTCCCCCCTCTCTGTATCTCTCTCCCCCTCTCCATCTCTCTCCCTCTCTCTGTGTGTATCTCTCTCTCAACCTGCGGAGAGCAGGTTGAGCGTCTCCCCAAGCGACCGAGGCACACCCAGCACCAATAAGAGCTGGAAGAAGCTCCAGTAAGAGTGAGGCACTGGAGAATCAGCCCAGACTGCTTCTCCATCCCCCACCATCGCCATTACCTTCTCAGGCAAAGCGATGAGTGACTGGGAGGGGAGGGCGAGGGGCGGGGCCAGCCAGTGACAGGGAGCCACAGCAGATGGATTGGGATGGGATGGGTCAGGGAGCCACAGCAGAGGGCCTAAAGAGCTTGCGGCTCTGGAGCTGCGGCTTGCGGCTCCGGAGCTGTGGGTTGCCGACACCCAAGTTAGACCATGAATCAAATACTCAAGAGTCAGACTTAGCTTGGGGGAGAAGAATAGACATTTGGAGTAACAAAATATTAAATCTATGACATGGGAAATGGAAAAAAAATGCTTATATATGTGCAAAGTGTAAGTCCCAGATTTTTAAAAATTAGCAAGATTCATCACCACTCTTTATGCCAATCAAACACTAACTAAATTTCAGTATATAATGGACATTGGTTATAATATATAATATAATATAATAATATAATATATTCAGTTTTAAAATGTCTCTCTTCCACATCCTGTCCTGCATCAGTGACATTCTCAAACTTGCATGGATAGCATAAAAGAGAGTCAAAATCACATTCTTACAACACTATCTTAAAATCTGTGGTCAGTTTTTGAATGCTTTGTAGATGATTTTAAGTTTGCATAATATGCGTGTTGCAGTGACCACGGACTTGTATGAGCAGTCAAGGTTGCAACTGTATTGATAAGAGGGAGGAAGGTATATTACTCACTGCAGGAGTCTACAGGAAAGCTCTTTTTGTGGAGTGTTTGTCCTGTGTGAATTGTCCTGCTTCTTAAGCCTTAAGGGAGAAATTGTTAGTGTTTATCCAAACTAACCTTCAACTTGTTAGCAGCAATCCATCTTGGCTGTCTCATCTTGAAAGCTGCCGGCAGCAGATATTTATATCCATAACAATCATAACTGCCTGAATTGGTTATTTACATGGATATTATATGGACCTATAAATATTCTGCTTGCTGCAAGAATAATTAAGCATTGTTGTGGTGATGCAAAAAACGACTGAGAATAAAATACAACTTCAAAAACTCATATATTCAAAGATGTTGGCTCCTATCTCTCAATTCATCCATCCCCTCCTTTCTGCAATCTGTAGAGCTGCTCTGGGAAATACAGTTGAATTACTTTGTGATGCAAACAACACTTTCCCTTTCAGGCTAGAAACAAATGCAATGAAAATAAACAGTTAAAAATTGCTGCTTTCCCACAATAATCAAAATTACTTGCTTCTCAGGCAACTTTTCTCACGGTAGACAAGTCCTTCAAATTTGTTTGCAGTGCACCCTTGTTTTTTTTTTTTTTTTTTTTTTTAAGATAGTGTTTTAGAGGTAAGTGGCACTGAAGCTAAGGGAAAAGTTGGATAAATTTTCACACAGAAGGCTTGTGAATGGAGTGGTTCTATCTGCTGGACAAAAGTGTATTTCTAGATTGGAGTAGTATATGAGCTTCAGTCAACTGATGGATGGCAAAGCCAAGGTGGGCTGTCTCTTATGCATCATGAATATAATTTAATATAATTTAGCCAAGCAGTGCATACATTTCTATTTTCTACTTTCCCAGATGCCATTCTTTTGTTATGATAGATAATAATTACAAGAGCCAAGTGCAGCAATAATCATGGAATCGGTTCATAAAATGAAAATCAGCGTAACCATAAGAAGGCCCTCAGCTTGCATGGAAAGTCATTAGTGCTTTCCAGTGGGGATAATTTCATAAGGAGAGCACTGCAGCCAATCAACCTCTTTCTCATATCACTATCTGTCTCACTTTGAATGAGTTTTGGATAGAGAAAAGGCTCCAAACGTGAACTGAACATAACAGATGTAGCTTCATTTCTCAGCTGTTTCTGTGTCTCTCTTAAGTGTGCAACAACTCTTATTTCATTTCTCCACAACCTGTTGCCTTCTAGATGTGCTGGATTATATGGAGATGGAAGTATAGGTAGGAGTTAGGAGCTAGGTAGGAGTTATAGCTCTTTTAATAGTTCAGTCTGGAAAGCTGTCTTCATAGGAAAACAGCTTGCTTACTCTTACTGATGTTCATTATTGCACAGTTGCAGGAGTGCCAAGTGTATACCCTAATTTTTTTTTTCGGAATAAGAGCACATGCTTTAAAGTTCATACGGCAATCACAAGGAGTAATTTCACCTTGTGCTGGAGCTGGTCACATATAACAATAGCTGACACCTTGTGTTGGCTGATGGCCTAAAGAGTTTTTACACAGCTTGAGTTGCCTTTTATTATTATTTAGAACCACTGGGCCTCTGAATACCATTTTCAGAGGATAGCAGGAAAAGCATTACTGTTCTCATTCAGTTTTCAAATCACTGAAGCCTTTTAGCTGGTCACTGCAGGAATAGGCTACTAGACCAGATATGCTCTTTTGTTAAGTGAGACCCTGAGATGGGAATTGTTGTAAAAATTGTCCCTGATGAACATGCTACCCCATTTTCATGAGAGACAGAATAACATGACCCTATACAAATAGTAAGGAGTATTTCGTTACTTGTTACTTGTTATTTAATCAACTTTTGGGATCAAAAAGTGATCAAATTTTTTTTAAAAAAAAACCTATTTATTGAGAATTTTACATAAAGAAAAGACAAAACTAAAGAGAAAAGGAAAAAGTGCAAGAAGAAAAAACTGAAGTTATGAAATGACTTGTTATCTTCTCTACAACAGATAGATATGATCTTATATAATCTATAACCTACACACTCTTCCCAGAAGATATGCATATCCCTTCAACCATTGTGATTGATATTCTTCTTGAGTTCACAATTTGGGAATGCTAGTTATCTTCAGATGTAGTTGGATGTAGGAGTGAATGTGTTTATTATTGTATAGTTATAGTTAGCAATCACCTGAATCACTTCCTGAGATATCAGAGTTAGTAACAATTATCCATGTCTTAGATGCAGTCCTTCTGGTTTGTTGCAGGGAGTTTCACCTAGGGCTGCCCTTTAAAGTGTCCAGAAATCTTTGCAAAATGAGGCAGTTAAATTGCTAGCTGTGCAGGCTACAAAGTTTATATGAAAGAGTTGCACTGGCTATTAATTGCCTACTGAGCACAAATGAAGGAACCAGTGTTGACCTTTAAAACCCTAAATTGTTTTGATTATCTTGCAAGCCTCTACCCAGTTATGAGGCCAGGAGAAGCCCTTCTGAAGATACTCTTATTATCAGAACCTCAACTATCAAATAAATAGAAAAGGGCCTTCTGTGAAGTTTCCAAGCTCTGAAATGTGCTAAGAAGGTGTCTTTGACTTCGCTAGGATTTAGGAAGATGATTAAAAAAAAATACATATTTTACCAATATGTAAACTTTTTTAATAGGGAATGTTAAGTTTTGATTGCATTTTTTTGTTGTTGTTGTTTATACTCTGTATTTTTTTTTTAAAAAAAATTGTAACCCATATAGGGTTGGAATAAACAGAAAGGCAGAATATAAATCCAATAACAAGATAAATAGTTGCTTGAGATGGCAAAACTGACCTGAGAAAAAAATAACAAAATTCTTTTTGAAAGACTGAAAATCTGATCTGGACTTTTTCTACTGAAAGAAGAAAAAGATGCTACAATTTGCACATTTTAAAAAGGTATTCACTGAGGGACTGAAGGGATTTGTGTAACATCTGAAAGTGAGGAGGTATAAGATTCTAATTTGTTGAAGAAAAGGTTGGAAGTTGTTATATTTCATAACTTTAGTTGCTTTCATTGTTTTCTTTGCACTTTTTTCTTTTGTTTTTTCTTTTATCTTTATTTTATTTTATGTAAAATTCTCAATAAATATAAATAATAAAATAAATGTGGATGAAATTTAAATCTGTGACATTGACCTCTTATGGTTCACTTCAAGTTATAGATAAAACACTCAGGCTAAAAATGAAGGGATCCAACTCTCCCAAAAGTGTAGGGAGTTGGATCCCTTCTTATGCAAAAACCAATTAAACCATTAAAATTCTGGACTAAGAAAAGCTAAAGCCCACACCTTATTTTAAGAAAAATTGAATTTGCCATTGGAAAGAATCATAGACAACTGTGTCATAATTGGTAAGAAAAAAACTGAAAAGCACAATTGAGTAAAACCTACCTAATATTGGTGTCACACCAACCGTGGAACACAGCTGTATCTTAAAATAAAATTATATTTGCCTTGCTTGAAATACTTCCTATAATCTCAGGTATACATCAAAGTAGTCTCTCACAACTGGCAACCTCCAGATGTGGGGAACTGTAATTCTCTGGTTAAACAAAGCTGCCTTAGAGCAATGAGCAGGAATAAATTTGAAGGGTGGAGCTTTCCATCTGCTAAGGAACAGGGAATACATGGTCATGCATGTGTATAACATTTGCCTCCAGCTGGCTTCTCAATAAATTGGCAGTTTCTCTTTGCTAAATATTTGACAACATTCACAGATTGCCACAATGGGTGCGTTGATGAATCCATTTGGCCCCAACTCAAGCCAGTAAAATTATTGGTGTCCAGTGTGACTCCTCTAGCCCTTTGTCACTGAGAAATTTGAGATATTGGTAAGAGTAGGAAATGTTAAGCTCTGATTCATACTTTGCAAATATTTCTAGCATTGCAAGAAACTGTGCATAGTTTCTTTTTCATGGGTATAGATTGCTGACTATCCCAGACTCTCAAACAACATCTTCTTGTCTATTTATTACTACAATAAACTCATCAAGCTACTTTTATCATAAATCCAAGATCAGCATCAAAAGCAAGTTCACTGTGGAAACAGCATCTGAAGGAGTAAATTTAAATATATGAACTGAAATCAAATGCTAGGAACTTTGGGGTAGCAAAGCTTCTATGAAAGTCAGATTTGGCCTTGGCAAAGCTACATCCTTCCAGGACCTTTGCACTGCCCCGGGTGCTTCTTAAGTAGCAGATGCTCTGACTTTGTTTGAGCACAACTTGCCCTGAACAAACTTGATTACTTTCAGCAGGTTACTTCAAAGGACTTCAAAATCTGTGTTGACTAGATATTTGTTTGTGAAGCTGAGACTTAGTTGCTGTCACTCATCATCTTCTGACTTTTCTCTCTCAAAGGACAACATTATTGAGAACTGGGGAGGCCTGTTAAATCCAAGGCAGGGAATGCAGAATCTGTTGCTGGGTAAATATAGTTGCTATATCTGCCTAGCTGCCTTCCTTGTGTTTGAAGAGAAATCCTTCCTTGTGTTTGAAGAGAAGTCTTGATAATACAATAACATTGGCACTGGATATCTGTCATATTTGCATTAGTTTTCTCATCTTTTCAAAAAAATTCTATCCATCCATCATCTGTCTGTCTGTCTGTCTGTCTGTCTGTCTGTCTGTCTGTCTGTCTGTCTGTCTATCTATCTATCTATCTATCTATCTACCTATCTATCTATCATCTTCTAATAAAATAAAGTCAGGTTTTACTTCTTTGGAAAACATCACAAACATTCAGCCCCAAAGCTGAAAAGTGAATTCATCTTAAGTATCATGGATCACTGATAAAGTTAGCTACCTATCCAAAGGAAACCTCTCTCATTTTAATGATAGGTTGGTTTTTGGAACAGAATCCAATGCAGTCATTAATTCCTTAGCACCACACATAGTTTTCCCACAAGAAGATGAGAATTATTTCTTAACTAGGTAAGATAGGCATACATGAGTGCTGAGAAACCTTGTTTAAAGGCTTCAGGGATTCAGTTTCTAAGCAAAAAAATTACGGTAGTACTTTACTTAAAAATCTTACATAATAATAGGCTAAAGGCCTCTAGTTATTTGGAGTGCATTCTCACTCTTTTTATATGTGAGGATCTCTCTTACAACCAAAGGGAATTCTACCAACTCTGTCATTATAATGATGTCCATAACTCTCAGTATTGTTTAATACATTCAGTTGGTTTGTTATCCCTGCCTGGTGGTTTCCTGGTTTAAAATTTCTGAACCAGCGGACAGCTATCCTTAATGAATATCAGAATATACTGTACAAAAACCTCAAATTTAAGCTTCATTGCTCATTAAATTAGACCTCCTATAACTGAACAGAACATTTACTGAAACACAGTTTGGAATCTGGGATGGAGATTTTAAAATATCATATACAACTCCATAATTTTAAAAACTAAGTAAATACATTAGTAAGCAAACTATGAAAAGTTCTTTAAACTTAATAATTTCAACTTATGTTTAAAGAAACATTAAAAGTAATTAGAGTTCTTGATCTTTCTTATGTGTAAGGTATTAAAGTGTCTAATAATCCCTTTTAATTTATGTTACCTAGAAGAAAGATGAGAGTGATCAACTTGGTTGTAACATGCATCTCTTAGTTTTGCTTGACCTCATAACTTTATGCTTCAAGTTGTCTTCGCCTGTTCTGTTCTGTACTAGAAGAATCAACTGCAATTATCAGAATTTTTAATTGAGGTAGTCAGATTTCTAATTTCCAAAGAGCCCTCATTTGTGATAAACCTAATAATTCTTACTTTATTTGCATTCAGTATTGCTTTCATATATTTATTAAGCAGTTCTGTTCAAATGATCCTAATTTTATTATAATCACAGAGGTTAAGGTCTTAATTGAGATATTGTTAGATGGATCTCCTTCTCAGAAGTTAGAAAGTTTAATATTAAAAATTATTACTACCTGTTCATGGAAAGAATGCATTAAAAAAGAGGCAGTAGCTGGTAACAGTATAATTATGAAAGTGAACTCTCTGAATCTGCCCACAGGAGTGGAACTGTTTGACACTAATAAATTTAATCTGCTTCATAATTAAGCAGGCATAAATCCAGCAAAAAATTAAGAAGTGTTTTTGGATTATCTTGGACTTGGCAATGTATCTTCTGGACTGAAACAGTTGAAAATACTGCCCAACTAGTACCTCAACAGGAATGAATAATGGAAAATTATTGTTTTTGCCTCCATTGTACCAAACTGGATCCAACCCATCTTGATGCTTGATCTTACTTAAACTGACTTCTTCCAACACACTTCAATTGGTTTTCAGAGAACTGCCGTGCTGTCAGCTTCTTCTTTACATTTTCCAACATTCTATTGGCCTGCAAACAATAAACAAAGTAAATTCTAGAATAGCAACAGGGATAATTTTTGTGTTGATGGACAGAGTTCTATCCCATCCCAAGGAATGCACAAGAAACGTCTAATGGAAAGCAAGTTAAGTTAAGCATCCGTAGATTTCTTTTCAGGATAGGATGGGAATTAAGAGCTGAGTAGTTTTAAACATTGTAATTTTGGGAAGTATTTTTCCTCTGTGAAAGACTTATGTCTCTTCCATATTCAAACAAACTTGAGAATTTTGCGTTGCAGCCTACGGTATTGCAGGCAATGAAAATGCTGACACTGTTTTTTGTTATGCATTCTGCTTCTTTCTATATGCCAGATTTGGGGGGCACTCCATTTCCCAATCTGAAAAAAAACAACGAGTAACACCAAATCATGATATTTTCTTTTGTGTTTTCATGCAGACTGCAGGCTAATTCAGGGACACTTATAGATACTCCTTTATCATCTCATAACTAAATGACAGAAAGTACATCATAATGCACCTAGAAGATTCAATTGAATCTCTCTTAAACTTTGAAATAAAACACAAAAATGAATTTTAATGGAACAAGACCGGTTTTTAAAACTGCTGCCTAGAACTTGCCCCATACTTCTTTTAAACACGGATCTGAAAGAAGAATCCCAGATAGCATGGAAGAAGCATGAAGTTACATTTCACATGTCTGCACTCTTCCTTTGAACATGGGGTGTCCTCAGAAAAAGGCCACAGCCAAGAAAGGAAAAAAGGCTACAGCCTTTTCCTAGCCCAGGAGTCTGCAACCTTAAGCACTCAAAGAGCCATTTGGATCCATTTCCCACAGAAAAGAAAACACCGGGAGCCACAAAACCTGGGTGGGTGTGGCCAACTCGATGTCACTCACTTCCATCAGTCACATGATACCCCCCCAGCCACGCCTACCCAGCCAGTCATTACGGCGGAAAACCAGTTGTTAAAAAACACCGGGAACCACAAAACCCTTTTGACATATCTCTCTCTCCCCTCCCCTCCTCTCCCTCTCTCTCTGTATCTCTCTCTGTCTCTCTCTCTCCCACTCTCTCTGTATCTCTCTGTTTCTGCCCTGGCCGCTTCTCCATCCCCCCGCTGGTGCCCTTACCTTCTCAGGCCAGGCGAGGAGTGACTGGGAGGGGAGGGCGAGGGGCGGGGCCAGCCAGTGGTGGGATCACCTGACAGGGAGCCACAGCAGAAGGCCCAAAGAGCCGCATGTGGCCTCGGAGCCGCATGTTGCTGACCCCTGTCCTAGCCTGTATCCCCATTCAGCATCAAAGGATAGTTCAAGAAAATGGTATTTAGTTATGCCCAGATGTCTATTCATAGTTATCATTTGGATTTCTGGAAGGATGATCAAGAAGCCACATGCTTAGTTTTCAATTGTGGCAGGTGAGTTCTCCTTGGGGATCCAGGGACAACTTCTTTCTGTCCTAGATATTTTATAATATACTTTTTAATAATATACTTCAGGGCATATGGCCTCTGGATTTTGGCTGTGAGCCCAATCTGCTCTGCTAAAAATACTCTACAAGTATAATATACTTGGTTGCAACACCTTCTGTTATTCAGGCAGTCGGAAATCACAGATTTATGGTACATAGTAACCTGAAGGAGAAAAGATAAGAAGTAGGCTTGTCAAAATGTTATTGTTTTGGAGCAGACTGGGAGAGGAGTACCCTGCACAGAACAGGCATGTTTGATGTGCTGTTACTCTTCCATCCTATCCTCTGTTTTTTATTATGTTTTGAAAATCTGGACACATTAATAACTTCCTCACCTAAGTAGACATTTGCAGTTGAGGAAAATACTTGAATTCGTTTATTTCAAAATGAAAAAGAGACCAGAAAGTTTATCCTCTATCCTGAAATAGTTTTATGCATTTTAGGCTTGTAATTTTTACCAGCCTTCACGTTCTGACTCCCATCTATCTCCAACAAGGATGGTTAGTAGCCCTGCCCCTGGGAATGATGGAAGTAGCATTATAGCGCATCTGGCCATCATCAGCTTGGAGAAAAAATATATATCTGTGGCTTTTGAGCTTTATTGTACTATAGGTTTTTATTATAATTTGCTCTTTTGGCAGCTCCAGGAATACACCTGCTGTTTTATCAGCCAAAACTGGAGCTTGGCCAGCTGAAGAGAGAACTGATCTGCATATTTCCAATTTTAGGTTTAAAATTCAATCTCAGAGGAGAGCAGATAACCAGAAGTGGGTTTTGAGGAACAAGACTATTAATAGTTATACAGAGACATATGCCTGCAAAAGGAATTTCAGTTGATACAAGTCTGTTGGGTGTATACTTCTGTAATCTGAAGCTACTAGGTAGAAACAAACTGAACTATTGACTTATGATATCACAGAATCAGAAGTTACCTGTGTGTGTTGAATCCAATACTGAGTTGGGTCTAAAGATAACAGATACTAGTTAAACCTCATTTAGCTAGTAAATTGTTGAGTGTTCATAATGCAAAGTAAAAGATCCCCTATTGTTACTTTTCTGCATATTTTGTATGATGTAGAAATAACCTTTATTTCTCCAATTTCTTTTTTAAGATACAAGTGGGTGTAGGGGGGGAATCTTGAACAGATTTTTTTATTTTAAACTCAGACAGACAGGAATGCAGGAGTCAGATCGGAGAGCAGTTCGGGGGGTGGGGGGGGGAGATACTTATTTTAATCCAAGCATTCAAGAATCTACTAGCACAGAACAACACAATTTGTTATTTCATTACAAATAAGCTGCTCTGATTATTTCCCTCAGATTTGAAGAGAATTAATACTTTCCTTTTGTTTAGGAAAATAAACAGTATCCTAATCAAGGAACTACAGACTCAGACAATCAAACAGTAAACAACACCTTAATCAAGGAATCACTATCACTGTCCCACCAACACTGACAGAGCAAGCTGTTTGTATATATACAGAGAGCAAACCTCACTCCCTGAAGAACTGATAATGTTACCTAGTTCAGTAATGAACATCTGCAAGAAAACAACCAAACACCAAGGACCTCACAGTTCAACCTTGAGCTACAAATATTCTCATCTATTGAGGACAATGCACTTTTGTTAAACTGCACTTAGAACTTCACGGGCTGATAACAATACTTTTCCCTCACTACAAGTTTTGATTGATGTTGTTATGAATGATTAGTAATATCCAGAAACATACAAGTATATGTATCTCATTGAAATATTGGGCAAATTGAGGACATTCATATTAAGATATGCACTGAATTATAACCATTATTTCTAATGGGATGTTTGTTCTACTGTTCTTCAAATGCACCTCACCATTAATACTTTGCAAACTAGGTCCTGATGGAAAAGATCCTTCTTTCTCACCCTGAACCTTATCTACTTGTACAGAGCTCCCCATCCTTTTAAAATGAGATGTAAACTATTTTCAAAGGAGATAAGTTTTATAATGAGTGACCCAGCTCAGCCATCCTATTAAACTGAGTATGAAATAGATCTGCCAAAAACATATCATGGTCTGGATGAAGCAGAACAATCTGAAGTTGAACCCAGAAAAGACAATACTGTTTGTCCATTAAGGTTGTGCTAACACCAGTCTTGTCTTTTAATGGGAAGGCATTATCTTGAAGGAGGCTCCTGCTAAAGCAGTAGTTAGAAGACATGACTAAATGGGCCTTTGCCTAGCTTCAGCTGGTATACCAGTTGTGGCCTTTCCTAGTGCAAGAAAACCTTGCTCAGTGGTGAAATCCATTTTTTTACTACCGGTTTTGTGGGCGTGGCTTGGTGAGTGTGGTGTGGCTTGGTGGGCGTAGCAGGGGAAGGATACTGCAAAATCTCCATTTCCCTCCCCACTCCTGGGAGAAGGATATTGCAAAATCTCCATTCCCACCCCACTCTGGGGCCAACCAAAGGTGATATTTGCTGGTTCTCCGAACTACACAAAATTTCTGCTACCAGTTCTCCGAACTGCTCAAAATTTCCACTACTGGTTCTCCAGAACCTGCTGGATTTCATCCCTGACCTTGTAGCTCGTGTCATCATTGCCATTAGACTACTGCAGCATTGTCTATATGGGACTACCTTCAACTTGTATTTGGAAACTGCAATAAATGTAAAATACAATGTATTAGCTTACACAGGAGCATATTATCCTGCTGATTGACTTCCAGCTGCAATTAAAAGGCTGGGTTTGACACACCAAGTCCATTACAGTTCAGTACCTGAGTACTTGCAGGATTGTTAACTTCAACTGGAATAGAACCAACCCATAAGGTCATTGAGAAGAAACTGCTTATAGTTCTCCATTTTTGAAAATCTGAATGAGCTGAAGTTAAAAGGTGTTGCTTTTCCGTAGCAGTGCTGGCCTCCTGAAAGTCTCCCAACTGAAACCAGACTGACCTTCTCGCTGATTGCATTCAATTTATGTCAGAGTTTGTTTCATAAAGCATTTTAGCTTAAATCTGAAATCCATTTAATTGAATAGGTGACCTTTTAATGATATGATTTTGCTTAATTGTTTTCAATTTATACTGTGGATATTTTGATGATGTTTTATATTGTGTAAACTGCTAAGAGTCATTTTATTTATAGCAACAGGATAAAAACACAATAAATAATAAAGTGCAGTGGGGGATCTAGTAATAATGGGTATATTACTAGTCCACTCTGTAAATGGACCTTTGTGTTCTGTTATCACATTCCTTAAAATGAACTTTCTTACTTGAAAGTATTGCTGAGTATAGCCTTACAGCTGGAGATAACAGTAATTTTATGTTTGCACAATGCGTGCATTTTCAACTGTTTTTAAAATCCTATAAAGACGTAACTAAACAGTTGATCTTAAATACCACTGAAGTCTTGGCAAACATTACAGTATATACAGTTTTGAAATTCAGCATTCATACTCAACTCCAGTTTTGGACTTTAGTTGGGCCTTTTCTCTGCTGTATTCTTGTTTCTCCTGGTACTTTCCTTGACAAATAGCAGGCATTGTTCTTTGCACATTGGAGAGCCATAATAACAGCATGAAGAAATAACAATGGGAAGCCGTAATGATAAATCGAAGTGTCTCTATTCGCACACACTTTGCCAGCTTGAGTGAAATGTGCCAGATTGTCTTTCACAGATGTGCGCAAAGTGAAACTTCCAACAAAATAATCAGCCCAGATGGTAGGAGTATTGACCAGACAGGGCTGAGCTTGAAATATGGCTGTCGCTGATCAATACAACTCAAGTTAAGCAATGTAGTCTTATTGGAACTAAGAAGCATGCCTTTTTCATACACACACACACACACACACACATTCTGCCCAGACTTATTTGGAGTTGTGCAGATCTTAAAGTATATAAGTAAACAAGCTGAATACTTTTCCTTTACCCCACATCACAGATTGCCAAAGAAGCTTTTCAGCATGATATAAAGGAATTCTTGTGTCTCTGTGTGTGCTCTTAAAAATAAAATCATACTTATCTTTTAGATGTTTCTGAAGAAAGAAAGGCATAAGAAATAATACTGTACAGCATTTATAAACTGCATCAATCTGACCAAATCCACTGTGTTTTCTGCTGCATCTGTAAAAAACACAGCATTAAAACGTTTAGTGAAAGAGATTCCACTTGTATTTCCAACTTTCACTTCCACCTTTATCAATTCATTATTCTGTTTTGTGAGTACACAACTAAAATTATCCAAATGAAGAAAATGACCTCAGTGTCAAGGAGATTTAAACTAGAAAAGGTTTTTGTTTTTTTGTTTTGTTTTGTTTTTTGCTGTGGTATTTTTTTTTTTTTTGCCAAATACGAAGGAAGTATTGGAATTACCTGTACAGCTCTGCCATCTGCAACTCAGGCAGACAGCTGAGTTCCTAGAAAGCTGCTGTCAGGTGAGCTGAAATGAACATAGGGAGACAAAATGCTCTCTTGAATATGGAAAAGTATTGTGAAATGTGAACAAATATGCAGAGAATGCCATAAAGAGTTATTAGCTGGTATTCCCCAAACAGGTAGAGGATGTGTTTGACAGCTCAGTGACCCCAATTCCCAGATAATCTGTAGGGAAAAATGGATTCTCAATGCCGTCATGTATCAGTAATATATGCATCAATTTATTTATTACTTCTTGCAAGATAGGATGGTATTTGCCAAGAAATGGAGGTTAGCTGCGTTTTCCTCTAGCATTTAGTTTGAGCTTCAAGTCCACTTTTTAAAACTCTTCATATATGTGTTATATCTGAACAAATTCAGATATAGTAATTCAGGTAATACAAAGTGGACAATTTTAGGTGTAACTATGCAGAAACAAAGGATTGAAAACTGCTGTTTTGTCCATGCAACAGAGTTAAATCTGCATAGTTTCCAAACTCAGAAAAAAATTGAACCAATGATTAATTATCCTAGAAACTTTACTGAGCTTCAACATTAATGTCAGCCAGTTTATGGGAGACAGTTTAATTATGGGTAACTAGCAAGAAAAACTCTGTAATGGCCTTATTATACTAAAAAAGGATGAGGGGAATTGATATAGTATGGATTTCATCATGATATAATATCAGCACCGAGATATTAAAAACAGAATTATAAATTATTTCCCAGAGGAAACCCTTGGGACTTAAAAGAGAATTATTTCTCTATGGTTTACACAGAAATTAAGTTATCTCATTTTGAGTTTGGTATTGCGTATCTACTGGTGTCACCCTATGTTTCTGTAGTAGCATTTTCCTATGTTGGCATCATAGTATATTTTACCCATAAAAATTAAAAAGACTATAAGATTTTACAAGATTCAAATCATAATGGTGATAGGTGGTGATGATATAGCTTAGCATCTGTGCAGCACTAATTCTCAAAGAACATAGTACTCTCTAGTTATAATAATAATAATAATAGCCTTTATTGTCATTGTACATCATGTATACAAAGAAATTGGTTTAGCCTCTATTGGTGCAATCCATAACAGAAAATACAAGACAACATGAATAGTATAGAGAAT
Source organism: Pantherophis guttatus (assembly GCF_059756535.1). Lineage (NCBI taxonomy): Eukaryota > Metazoa > Chordata > Lepidosauria > Squamata > Colubridae > Pantherophis > Pantherophis guttatus. The sequence continues at coordinate 49,616,093 of NC_142066.1, forward strand.
AATCCTTGATTCATATATTCTGTTCTCTTGTTAGATGAAACAACATTTGAAGCAGGAGTCAAAGTCCAGATTCACAGTCAGTCTGAGCCGCCATTTGTTCAAGAACTTGGGTTTGGTGTGGCACCTGGTTTCCAAACTTTTGTAGCCATGCAAGAACAAAGGGTAAGTTATTTTTCTCAGGTAGGTTAGGTACCTGCCTGCTTTACTTCTAAGGAACAAAGAGAAGAAAAGCTTCCTTGGTTGAATGCTTTGATGACAACCTTAACAAAAGCAGACTGATCTTGAGATTAGGTCTCATCTGTTGACTTTTGAGAAGGGGTTGAGAATTATGATGAAGACAAAAAAATGATCATAGCTACAGAAGAAACTTGAATTGGATTTATAATAGTTCAATTTATACTTCCAAGAATCCTGAAAATTGCCATTTTATAAGAATTCCCAGAATTCTGTGGCCTGATTTATTTTGAATCATTCATAGAAAGAACTGTGTAAATAGATTTCCAAGAAAACCTTCATGTGAGATTTAAACTGCATGTCAGTCTGTCTTGTGCAGTTTATATGAATGTGAGATTACCATTGAAAAAATATCACAAAAGAAATACTATTCTGAAATACTTCTAGTATATAGTCTGGCATTGTTGCATAACCTACAGCTTTTTCAGAAGTAGCCTTCAAGGAGAAGCCAAGGTTTTGCCAGCAAATTGATTAATTGGCTCTTTCAGCAGAGCAAGTCCTTATTTTTATTTGCTTATAAATAAATGCACAGCAATAGCATTTTCATGTTTTTGCCCATCAGTTGTGGTTCTAGATCATATATAAGAAAAGTAACTGTGCACACATGAATGTGGTTTTGTCAGGTCCAGTAATTGTTGAAACAAGGGAATGGCAGGTGTCTATAATGTCTTCTGAAAAAACATTTTGTGGGATTGCTACATGTTAGTCCACGCTGTAGTATTATGGAAATAATTACTGAAGCTGCAGAGCCTTTCTTTCCTTTGCAGGTTATTATGCTGCCAAAGGCAGCATGCTGAGGAAGATGAAATATTCCCTGAAACAACCATTTCTGCCAATTTGGCCATAAAAATTAAAGAAGCTTCAATTAAGCAAAAAGGTTGGAGATGTGATACTGGGTAGGAAGGTAGAAGTGGGCTTTTGAGATTCATTTTGTGAAATGTTCAGGCAATATGGAAAGAAAGAAAGACCATCCAAATAAGGGAAAAATATCTGAGGTTGGTTTTATAAAAAGAGAATAGGGATTCCCATTCTCATACAACCCATACATTCTGTGACTTGGGAGCCATATGTGATATATCGGTTATAATAACAGAGAATAGAGTGCTGGTGAATTGAGAGGCAACAGCTGACGCAGAGCACAGAGAATATTAGACAGAAGTCAGCTGGCTTTTTATAAGCATTGCACTACAGTTCACATTATCCCAGCAAAAATAACAGTTTGCTATAGAATATATGACTGAAGTAACATTTTGATCATCATGTGAGAAGTCGGAAATATAAGGTAGAAGGAATGTGACACAATAGGTTTTGGCTACAGCAGATGGGGGAATTTAGTTTTAAGATAAAACATACCTTGGGTTGGTACCATTTCAGAAGACTTTGGCTATCATCCTTATTTTTTGAGGGATAAACATTCCCCATAAAAGATGAATGTTAAACAGGAAGCCATATATCTTCATTAAGGAACTCCCATGTAGCCTAGCTTCCTGTATTGACTCAACAAAATTTTCAAGTTAATTCACTTAATGTTATCTATCAGGGCTTATTGTATTCCACACTGTATTCCTATGTGAGCAAAACCACTTATCTCCTCGGGTTTTGATGGCAGTTGGGACCAGGATTGCCATCACTAATCAGAAAGTGACATTGTGCATTGTCCCAGCACATTCAGAGGTCTTTTTCTCTTACCCAACACAGCTGATTCCTTCACACTCTTTATAGAAAAAACTTTCATTATTTATTTTATTGAAATAATTCATATACAGCCTTTCATAAATGATGTTCTCAGTCCTGAGGGATAGCTAAACATTACATAGAAATACATATCTGATAAAATTCAGATCCCTTGGCTATGCATTAGATCCATCCTTTTTCTTGCTTTTTTGGCAGCCATTTCCAATCTATTATTTTCCAAATAATTATCTGCAAGTTCCTCCCCATAACGTTGAAGGAGTATATGACCCTTGACTTTTGCTGAATACTGAAATAAGAGCAAAAAATAATTGTTCTTTAATGAGACATCACATCAGATCACACAAGTAGAATTGCTTCTCCATTTCAGCCTGCCCACAACTCCCTTTTGTCCATCTGCTCTCATTGTCTGTTGAGCTTAGCACTTGCATCTGATTTCTCTCCCTCCTTTTCTTTTGCAAAAACCATCAAAGAGGAACTGATACATTTCTTAATGTACTCCCTTCATTTCTTCTTTAAGATTATTTCATGTTGCCTGTTAACCAAATTGACTTTGTTGGATAGGTGGAAAGGACCAGTTTATGTTGATGATATAATACAATTTCTTCCATGTGGAAACCAGGCATTTGAATACTTTTTCTTGTTTCAGAGTATCTCTGCACAGATACCTAACATATAAAGATAATGTCCATATTAATTCTTAATATGATTTTTTTCATGCGGCAGAGACAATTTTATTTTTTTAATTATTATAATTATTCAGTTGGATAGCTGGGGAATTCTGAGTTGAAATCTTCACATCTTAAGGTTGCAAAATTTCATAAATACTGATAAATGTGAGATTACAAAGATGCCTATCTATTTTCCTTTGACCAGAGTCTAGCAGATTTTTGGATTACAACTTCCATTATCAAATTGGAATTCCCAAAATTCTTTCAGTCTCTTTCCAATTAAGGGATAGAAACTTTAAGTCTCTTTTACTTGATTGCTGCAAAGCTATTGAAGTAATATATATTGATGGCAACCACTGTAATCCTTTTGATTGGGGTGGGGAGACTAGAGTATTTTAAAGGGAGAAAGACTACAATTATATTACCAGGTGTCATCTATGCTTATCATACCAAAATAGCTTGGGGTTTCTAAGATACCAAGAAAATTGGTATATCTTGCTATTATTGTTTCAGCAAATAAGCCTCATTTGGCACCAGTGACAACATATAATTTCTTAGGAAGGAAAAGAAGATTGAAGAAACAGAATGTCTGGCCCTGACCCCTTTTACTTGGGCCAAGCAAGTGGCCACCAAGGAAATTAAGCTTCTAATCTTGCCCAACTGTGCTTGTTTAAGAGTGGGTAATGAGAAACACTTCAGAAATAATCTTGATTGTATGAGCCAGAACATGAAAGGTATTCAGTCCATTGATCGGTGTACAACGGCGAAAGCAAAAGCACAATTTGTGGACTGAGCATCGCTAGCCAGCAGCAAGGAAACAAAAATAATCTGCCTTGGAGATTATAGGAATTGAACTGTGGGCTTTCAATAAATCTCCACAGTTCTGAAGAAAGAAAAACATGTATTTAAATTGATCAGATCCAAATAAATAATATCATTCTTCCTCTATCCCATTTTCTCTTCCAGAAGTTTTGATAGCAAAGAAAAATCTCTCTGGATCAGTCTGAACCAGTGTTTCTCAACTTGACAACTTTAAGATGTAAAGACTTCAAATGGAAATTCTGGGAGTTGAAGTCCACATATCTTCAAGTTGTCAAGGTTGAGAAACACTGGCCTAAACACTAGGAACCTCAGTTTTTACTCTCACTAGTTAAATATTTTATGTGCATTACATTTCAGGTTCTGGTTCCAGTTTCACTGCAGGTCCCACATGTGGCCTTGACAAGCATTCTCCCAGAGCAAAGCGAGCCTTTCTTTTTGCCATTTCTACACATCAAAGGCACAACCAGGAAGGCCCAATTAAGTATTCAAGCTATGCCTTTCCTGCAGACATTAGGCCAGCTCAAGGGCCATGTGACTTCAAGCCAGGGCTGGCTTCCTGAGAAACACTGAAATTAAATATGTATTTATTCCATCATTGCCGAGCTCATCATCTACATTGCAGCACACTTTAAACAACTTCAAAGATTTGCACAGCAGCCAGTCTGGAACAGACTCCAGGTCATCAGGGTTGACGAATATTTATTCACCAGGATCATAGTATCTGCAGCATATGGGTGTTGCTCTCCTCTCCAGATGACTAAATGGTGGCAGATGCTGCGCTATTATCTCGATAGAAGAATGTAAATGAGGCACTTGAGCCAGGGAGGCCCTCCAATGGCATTTTGCCCCTGTCACAAAGAAACTGATAATTCTGTCCTCTAGAAGAACCTCTCTGATGCTATATCATGCTTCGTTCAGTATGGTTTTTGCAACCATTTGGTGAGGGATTCCAGATGCAACTTCTTTAGCACAGAGTTTGTTTCTCCACCTTTCTGGGTTTTAAAGTTGAGGAAGAACATTCACATTTCTTCAGCTGAAATTGTGCCTGCATCACATTTCACTACCAGTAATTTCTTTCCTGCAGGCAGTTTAGAATACAAAAGTAGGTAAAACAAAGATAGTTTAAACAAAATACTTAAAAACAAGGCAGATTTGCTAAATACTGGCTTACAAAAGTTCAGCTTTAAAGCTATCAGTGGTGGTTGTCTCCCAACCTTCACCCCAACCCCAGTAGAAATGTTTCTCAAGATCTGGGACAACCACAGAGAATGCTGGCTTCAATAAATGGATTAACAGAGCTGCAACTAGAGCTCCTCATATGAATTTAGTGATAGTCTCCCTGGTGATTTGGATATTTACCATTTAAGGTTGCTATGTTATATTTTTATGAAAATAAATGACTTGGATAGCAACTTTTTCAAAAGTTTTGCTTCCTGAAAAACTTTTGGTGATTATGATAGACCCCTTCAAACTGAACACAAATATAATTTCAGAATGACTATATCATGTAGGAATTGGGAGAAATATGAAATTAACTTTTAATGACTATAATCTATTAAATCACATAATGTTTCTAACATACTGAATGAGATCAACAGAATTACAAGCATTTTGTTGCTGATTTTTGTTTGTATTCAATATCTGATGCATTTTGCTGCAGTGTCCAACAACAGTCAGCTAGCATTGATGGATTCCATTTGTCCTGATACTGTTTTTTCATTGTGGCAATGTCCTGGTGAAACCTTTCACCAAGTTTGTTACTGACTGCACCTAGATTTTCAGGGGGAAAAACTCCTGTGTGAATGCAGAAAATGAATCTTCACTGACATGTTGCATTTCATGGTCTTATATGCTATAAGGCATTTGTCAACTAGTTGAATTTCTCAACAACATTCTTGAATGCTGTCCAAGCAATTTTCTCTGGCCTCACTAACAAATCTTCAAACCACTTCTCATTGATGACATATCTGATCTGTGGACCAACAAAAATGCCTTTCACATCTGTGTGGAAAAAAAACAAAAATGTTGACCTTCCTTGTTCATCACTTTCACAAAAAAATTTATGAGTCTGAGTTTTATATGAAGCAGTGGCAAAAATATCTTTGTCAGATCAACAAGTGATTCATGTGCCATGTTTTTCTGTCTTGAACCAAATTCTTTCAGAGTAGCTATTTCTTCTTATTGTATTGCAACTCTCTTGCACAGCTGTTCCAGTCACATATGTACCAACAGTACTTGGTATATCCAAGTTGCATTCCAAATGGAAGGCCCACTATCTTTCGATCTCCCTAAGTATTTCAGTTAAACTTAGTATATTGGATATGTTTCAGCAACAGTTCCATGTTTTCATATGTTTCTTTCATGTGTGCAGCATAGCCAACTATGATTTTCCCAATAGTAATGTATGGCTGCGAGACTTGAACCATAAGTAATGCTGAGTGTCAGAAAATTGATGCTTTCAAATTGTCCTACTAGAGAAGACTCTTGAGAGTCCCTTGGGCTGCAAGGAGATCAAATCAGTCAATCCTAAAGAAAACCAATCCTGACTATTGTTTGGAAGGAGAGATACTGAAGCTGAAGTGAAAATGCTCTGGCTACCTAATGAGAAGAGAGGACTCATTGGAAAAGATCCTGATGTTGGGAAAGATTGAAACAGAAGGAGAAGGGGACAGCAGAAGATGAGATGGTTAGATGGTATCATCAACGCAATGAACATGAATTTGGGCCACTCTAGTGAGATAGTGGAGGATAGGTGAACCTATCATAATTATGGTCCATGGGACTGTGAGGAGTCAGACACAACTTAGCAACTGAACAACTGAAGAGTGTATGTTGCCATTATGTAAAATATAAAATTTCTATAAAGTAGTACATGATATGTTAAATTGCAGGTAATTTTCATAATTATCAGCCAAAAATCTATAGGATACACCGAGAGATATTCAGGAACCAAAAACCTTAGTTGTCCCATGAAATCAATCTGTATAAAACATAATCTACTCAAATTATCTTGAAATTCCAAGAATATATGTAGTCTTTTATGGAATCCTCTGTCATTGATGAGCCTAGAAGTCAAAAATAATATTACTAGTATCCATATATGCACCCAACGGAAACCAGAGGGATTTTTACAAGAAACTGCATGACATAATTAAAGACCTGGAATATGAGAACATCTGCATTATTGGGGATTTTAACGCAATTGTGAATTTACAAGACGATTATCGTAATAATAGGAAAAATAAAACTAGAAAGAGAACTCTACCAAAAACATTTGAAGACATGCCGAAGAATTCCATTTATACGATGGTGGAGGGAGGCAAATAAACAAATTAAACAATACACATACTACTCAAGCCCCCACCAGTCATGGTCTAGGATCGATAGGGCCTGGGTGACACCAGATCTTAGAAAAAAAATACGAGATATCAAAATTGAACCAAATACCTGGGCAGATCACAATCCTATAAAAATAATATGGAAAGGTTATCACAAGCAAAAGAGGTGGATGATGGATACTGGAACAATAAAAGATAAAGAATATATAAGGATGATTGAGAAGGAACTCAAAATATTCTTCCAATTAAATACAAAGGAACAGACCTCGCTAGAGAACCTATGGGACACTACAAAAGCCTATATAAGAGGCCTCACCATAGCATATACAAAAAAATAAAATAAAATAAGGACAAACAACTAAAAAGGAATAATTTACTGCAAGAACTCAACAGATATGAATCACAGTTACAAAAACAACCTAATGATAAAACAATAAAGGCAAACCTGAACCTCACCAAACATAAACTGAATTTAATCATGCAAACAGAAATTGCACAGAAAATGAAAATGGCAAAACAGAAACATTTTCAATACGCAAACAAAACAGGTCGCTGGTTAGTGTATTGATTGAAAAAAGAGAGGGAGAAGATATATATATTCTCTTCTCAAGATGAAACGGGACAAATATGCAACACGAATTCAGATAAAAAACGTATAGTTAAGGAATTCTATCAAAAACTTTACTCACAAGAGGAGATCCAAGACGGAGATATCAAGGAATACCTATGTGAAGCAAATATCTCAAAATTCAAGGAAACACATAAAGACATATCAAATAAACCAATTACAGTGAAAGAGTTGATGGAAGCCCAGAAGAAACAGAAGAACAATAAGGTACCAGGCCCAGATGGAATTCCAACTGAATTTTATAAAAACTGCCAGTCAGCGATAGATGAAGTACTCCTCCAAGTCCTTAATGATGCATTACTAGAAGCAGAAACCCCTAAATCTTGGAACTAAACCATCATTTCACTTATCCCTAAAGAAGACATAGACCGGACACAGGTTAAGAATTATAGACCGATTTCACTACTAAACGTTGACTATAAATTATTCATGACAATTATGGCGCAAAGATTGAAAACAATTATACACAACTATATACATTCTGATCAAAACGGCTTTGTCCCAAGGAGGCAGGTAAAAAACAACATGAGAACAATCATAAACATTCTAGAATATTATGAACAACAAATTGATAAACAGGTAGCCTTAATCTTTCTCAATGCGCAAAAGGCATTCGACAATTTGAATTGGAAATTCATAGTACAATTAGAGTTAATGGATGTTGGCGACAAATTTTTAAAAATGATTAAGAAAGTATACTCCTCTCAGACTGCAAGAATCACAATTAATGGGGATATGACAGAAAGACTGGACAAACAAAAAGGGGTGAGACAAGGCTGCCCACTCTCCCCCTTACTATTCATAATATCGCTGGAAGCCTTACTAAACAAGGTAAGAAAGGATGAGGACATAAAGGGACTACGGATACGAAATGAGGAATATAAACTACAGGCCTTCGCCGACGACGTTCATAGTACAATAACCAGAAATAGTAGGAACTAAATTACTGGCGAAGATAGAAGAATATGGCAAAGTAGCGGGACTTAAAATTAATAGACAAAAAACTAAAGTCTTGACAAAAAATCTGACTAAGATACAAAAGACAAAATTGGAAGAAGAATTAGGAGTACAGATTGTAAAGGAATTTGGATCACTACAAAAGCAACAACAATTAGAGAGGATAACTATATGAAATTAATGAAACAAATTAAAAAGGATCTGGAAATATGGAACAAATTACAGTTGTCACTTATGGGCAGAATAGCATCAGTAAAAAAAAAAAAAAAATGAGCCTAGAAGTCTTCAACATATATACCAGTGGTGGGTTACAAAATTTTTTACTACCAGTTCTGTGGGTGTGGCTTGGTGGGTGTGGCATGGCTTGGTGGGCGTGGCTTGGTGGGCATGGCAGGGGAAGGATACTGTAAAATCCCCATTTCCACCCCACTCCAGGGGAAGGTTACTGCAAAATTCCCATTTCCTCCCAGTCAGCTGAGACTTGGGAGGCAGAGAATAGATGGGGGCGGGGCCAGTCAGAATTTTTACTACCGGTTCTCCGAACTACTCAAAATTTCCGCTACCAGTTCTCCGGAATTGGTCAGAACCTGTTGAAACCCACCGCTGATATATACCATATTGGGAAGGTTAAATTAACAGAAGGAAAATCTTCTTCTGAAATTCAGGTATATACAAAAATGATTTTCGGACTACCTTAGGTTGCTATTTTTCATTTTGTTAACTTTTCTTTAAAGTTAGAATATGGAATTGGGGTGTCCAGTAAATAAATGTCAGAGCAAGAGCATTTGTCATCTCTATGACACATTTATGTGACTTTCAAATTTTAAATGATGATTAATTTAACAAAAATTATTATTTAATGGCTATTGCAAATCTTTTCAAGAAAAAAAATTGATAGGTTCAGCTAATTATGGAAATATGATACTTAGAATGCTACATTGGCTCATTTGATGTGATCTTATGCTGCAGTGATTTCTTTTCAGAGAAAAGTTATTTCACATATTAATTATGTTCCAGAAAACTCACTGATTTTTGTAATCTCATGTTCCATTCAAATATATACCAGTAATTTGGAAGCTAAGAGGTCAGTTGAAATGGATATTGGGCATTTTTATTATTGGAAAATAATTAATGGTACAGGGGTGGGAGAATGCCCATTTACCACCAATTGCCCAATGGAGTGAAGAATGTACTTCTCTTTCTATATTCAAATAAGTGTTTTATGACTGGGAATCCTAACTGGGTGATGCATATGCCAATTAAAAATTTCATTTCCAATTTATTTTCCACAGCTATTGAACTAAATATCAATAATTTAATTATATAACAGAATATACATTTAAAATGGCTTTGATTCGCATATGGGACATGCATGCTTTTTATAGATTATTTTTCTTTTGTCTTCCTTCATTTCTTTGCTTATTGTAATAAATAAAATGCTCTCTGGAATGCTCACTTGTGTGACTGAATGGAATTTGTTCTATTCTGGAGTGACCTACAGTCCTAAAAAGTGTATGTGTGCACCAGTGATAAGCTGCGTGTACTTCGTTCAGGGTCTTTCAGGGGTGAAATGCTTCCGGTTCGGACCAGATCGTCCAATCCGATAGCAATCGTAGCAGGTGATTTGGAGAACCGGTAGCGATCGTGGCACAAGGCTCCGCCCACCCGCCTAGTTGTCATTACTTCCTGGTTTTAACCAGGAAGTAATGTGTTTTGTACCCTCTGCGCATGCACAGAAGGTTTTGTTTTTTTGCTTTTAAAAGTAAAAAAAAAGACTCTGACAATCACAGCTGAGCTGCGCAATCGTCAGAGCCTTTTTTTAAACTTTTAAAAGCGTTTTTTACACCTATTCGCCCGAATAGGTTGTAAAAAAAAGCTTTTAAAAGTAAAAAAAAGATTGCGCGCCACAGCTCATCACCCCCCACGCACACGCTGTTCTACTTACCCCATGCCTCTTTTTGGTGTGCATTGCGTGCATGTGCACCTCGCATTTGGTGCCTGATGTGCACTGTGCATGCGTGCACACAGTGCATGTTTGGCATGCTGCACACATGCGCAGCCAGAGAAACGGTAGTAAACCGATTCAGGTTTCACCACTGGGGTCATTTAACCAGAAAGGAAAAGGATTTAGAAAAAAAACAGTCATCAACTTTCTTAGTGCCACTCAACTGCCTCTATTTTAGGGATGAGCTGATTAAATTTCCCAGTAGCCCTTGGCCCATTTTTGAATTTGGTATTTCTTTTTCTAGTTTTTTTGTTCATCCTTACTTCAAATCTGATATCATTGGTCTAGAAGACCTCCAAAGTCCCTTCCAATCTTATGATTCAATGAGTTTTTGAGATTGATAGGATCCTGAATCCTTTTATGTAATTTCCACTGATTTATCCTGACAGGAGAAACAAGCAGAGTATGGCTTCAACCCACACAAAGAAACTTATTAAGTCTTTGCATTTGTATAGGCAACTTTCTCTCCAGGGATTAATCAGGATATGTGCAAACAGAACCACATCCAGGCATAAGTGGAAGCAAGATGGTACAGATAATATTCCAGTTTACAGCCTGTCCCTTATGGTGATGTGGGACAGGGACTTGTATCATCATCTTGTCTTGTTCTGGCCTCTTCTTTCCAGACCTCTCTCTGTGTACGTGTAGTATAATTAGTGGTAGATGCTTATGTATTGTTTCTATATGTATATGGATTTCTGCTTTCCCCTCACGCTCTGTCATTTTTTGGGCATTAGGAAGATTACTTACACTCGGCTGAGTGTCTTGACAGGTTGGGGTGGGAGCTTAAAATAAAGTATTTGGGTGTTTTCCAAAGCTGTCCAAATGTTTCTCACCTGGGGATGCATGGTGGTGTTTTTTTTCCTTAATTTCTTTTCAGCGTCTTTGACTGTATTCAAGCCATTCTCAAGCTCCATCTTACTTTTGTCTGCTCCTTTCCCCACACCAGACTGGATCATGTTCTGTTCATTGTCTGAAGATCGGCATAGTTTTCTGGCAGGCCGGCATAATCCTGACTTCCTTTACATCATTTATTTTTCATTTTCTTTTTGGTTAGCAAGAATAAAGATAGGTTTACTGAGTGAACTTTCTCTGCACTCCTTGATACCTAGAGATTTTGGTTGGGGAACTTTGAGTTTGCAGAATTTTGTTAAGGGATGGGGTACATAAAATAATTCAGTTGATACTAACAGATTTGTATATGGGATACAAAAATTTAATTTAAAAATAATTTTTAAAAGGGAGAAAGCCAGATCTACACAAATGCAACCATAGTCATGATCCTTCTCATCAAAAATTCAAATTCCCATGCTCCTAATAGCAAAAACATAGAGAAGGTGGTGTTTCTTAGAATATCCACAATTACAAAAAGTTTGAGAAACACTATCCGTGCATATATAGCAAATCAGAGAAAGTGGCCGGAAAAGAAAGAGCCATATTATCTATGTTGTTTTTATCATTACGATTGGCTTTTTAAAACATCTGTTTCTTTTATATTATTTTTTTGTCTGCATTTTTTAACATCACCCAGAGAAATTCAGTACTGTGCGATCAGAATAATAAAATGAATGAATAAGTCCAGGTGAAATTAAACTATTTTGCCAACAGTGCAAAGCTGAAATGCATACCTTTACTTAATTCTGAGTGTCTAGAATTGTTATAGTTAGGAACAAATGCCATTATTTGCCACCCAGTTCTCTGCCTTTTTCTTACAGCTGACATACCTTCCACCACCATGGGGTGAGTGCCACTCATCAGATTTCGGCCTGGAGTTTTTCCCCATCTATAGCATCACTGCATGCAGGATCAGTTGTGAGACTCGCTACGTGGTAGAGAATTGCAATTGCAAAATGGTTCATATGCCAGGTATGTCTTTTGAAATGAGTTCTGCCAGAACACAGAATCCATGTAGAAACTATATTTGAACTCTCCAACTTATCTGGAGGATAAGTGGCTCTAGAGGTAATTGTGGTTTGGCTTGCATCCATCCTTCAATCTCTTCTTTGAATTAGTAAATCTTACATTCAGGTTATCACTTACAAGGGCTATTTTCAGTAACCAAGTCAGATGGCTCTCTAAGGCGCAGCGCAAAGAATACAAACCTTAATCACTCAGAGGTGGTTTCTACTGTTAATAATGTTATGTTCCTCAAAATACTAGTGTATTAATAATAGAGGTTTGTTTTCCAATCTGAAGTAATTGGAATAAACCTTTATAGCTAGATATAAAGAGCTTTTATATCCAATAATTACAGAGCTTTCAAAATATGTGCCTGATTTTTTATTTCAAATCTTTTCCTGCGTTCATTTTATTTATTTTTTTAGAGACAAAGAGGCAAAAACACTGTTTTTGTGTAAATCTGCATGCTTTAAAGCTGCACACTTAAGGGTAAGCCCTAATGAATTCATTTTTAATAGTAACTGTATTAGAGATTATAAATTACAGCAGTAAAAACTGATACACACTAAAAAAAATAAGAATAAAAAGAAACAAGTAGAAAATATAGAAAAGAAGAAAAGGGAAAAATAGGAAGAGAAATAAAAAAGGAAGAATATATAAAAAGAAGAGAAATGCATAAGTGATTATCTACTTCATCACAACAACTATAAACAATATTAGTAAATGATCAGCTCCTTTTAAAATACAACAAATGATCTCCTCTTCCTATATCCCATCTCTTACCTATAAACAAAACCATAAAAGGTGGACTTTCCAATCCTGATGTCAGAAAAAGTCCATTAAAGGCTATCAGAAATAATGTATCTATTTTGATCTTGATCAAATAAACCAACTTTATATTCCTTCCTTTCACTTCTAACAATTTTAATCTTTAGTTCATTGAAATAATGTCATAGAATTTTTTTAATTCTTTTTTTTTCTTTCTCACGGGATTCTTAAAAACTTTAGCAAAACTCTTTTGTAAAACCAATACAGGAAAATTATCCAGGTCTCTCTCCTGGTTTATTGTTTGCATATTCCTTTTAATTATTAACACATAAACTGGTTGCTTTTTTATGTCCAGTGTAACATCTTTCTTCTTATCATTCTCAGTCTCAATCTTGTCAAGTAGAATTTGTTCTTCTTCCATAACATCTCTTAGACACAATCTCCCTAGAAGCAAATGTCTCTGTTGACACTATTAAAACTAACTTCTAAGACCATTGTTCAAAAATATTTATTTATCTCAATTATCTAATTCAATATAATTTACCAAATTTTATCTAATTTATATAACCATCCACCTCACAAGCGATTCTCAAGATATATAACAAAAATATCCTTCAATATATCCAATGTTCTATAATTTTAAATTGAGTTTATATGTTCTTCTCCTTTACTTGTAATCTTTAAGTCCCCCTACCGTAGTGTCCAGTTTTTAAAATCATTTTTAAAAAATCAAATTGAAAACATTTATTCCACAGCAAGTTTAATGAATTTGATGGGATTTATTTTTGATAAGCATTTAGGAGATGATGCAGATAACTTTCTAACAGTAGTCTTTGATTTCACAGATGGATGTTAATTGTGGCTGTTCATATGCATGGATGCATGAAAATTGTTGCACACAGTCATGCACATATTTACACTCATGCATACCTACATCTCCAGATCTCTATAAACAGGGTAGCTTAAGTTTCGCAGACACACTGAATGCACTTCATGCTTTCCTAATTCAAATCATAATGCTGAAAACTCACCAAACAGTTGTAGACCATTAGGAATCCAATCATTTTGAGAAAGGAGAAAACAAGAAAACATATGCACCCATCTTCTTCCATTATATTATTGTGACAGTGCCAACAAAGGAAGAAAAAAAATCAAGGAATGCAATACTCATCCCTGGAATCTCTAATTGCCATGTTTCCCTTGGGAATTTTGTTTGCCACTATATGACTGAAACCTGAGACTGCTTTTCTTAAGCATTTTAGAAAGAAAGCCATCATTTCTAAGCTTTAAATAAAAATGACTCCATTTTTTTTTATATACAGGGGATGCTCCATTTTGTACACCGGAGCAGTATAAGGAGTGTGCAGAGCCTGCACTAGGTAAGTTCTTTCACCATCAGGTCTGTTTATTTCTTCTAGGCTGATATTTCAAAAGGATCACATTTTAGACTGGGAATGTATTGTTACAGAATATGTTACATGAGAATGAAAGTTCCTCTGCATACACATAGAGGGTGTCTTGCACAACCAAGCAAATATCAGATGCCCCCTTGAAGGAGAGTTTGTGCAAACCTTCCATAGAAATGACATGTCTCAGTTGCAATGTAACTTGTTTTCCCAGAACTTGCAATTTCTGCCTGTGATGGGCCTTGGGAAAAACTGGGAAGAATCTGAAGAATGAAATTTGCACAAGTTCCTCTAAGTTCATGTTTAAATGTGCAGTGCCCAAATTAACTGTTCATCCCAAATTGTATAGCTAAAAGAGAACTGTAGAGAACACCCTTGGAATGGTGTGAGAGTAGGAATGGTTTTCCAGAGGGAAAAAAATGCAGACTATAGGAACCAGGAGCACTGCTCAGGTGACCCTGAGGACACAGATAAGCCTCCAAGAACTTCAAAGACTCTCTAAAAGGATGCAGATTACCAGCTGTCTGCAAGGAATATAAATCCTTCCATTCCCCACTATCCTGTCAGAGCTGAAGAAGCTTCTTGGATGAGAAGTGAAATGTTTTCAAAGAAAAAACAAGAAAGTCCAGTTGCCTCCTGAAAAAGCACCTTTGGGACAACCATGACCTGGATGACTGAGAATCTCTACAGACATGTACTGTAAAGAATTCTCATCAAGACAGAATTCAAAAGCAAGATTTTATTTTTGACATTTCAACTTTGTGAACACCTCTGGGCAGCTGCAGTATTAACATAGTATTTATTTAGATTCACATCTCACTCATTCTTCATTCTTCTATGGTATCTTTATTCACGTAGTGGTTTGTTCCACAAGGCAGATGATTTCTGGGGTAGGAAAGGAAAGGATTAGGCACTCATCAGCTCTGCTTAACACTATAACCTCCCAAAGCTGATTTTGTTCCTTTGACATCAGATCATTGCATGTTGAACTCAAAATGGAGTGCTTTAAGCTTGGGATATTTCAAATTTGAGCTTGGCACACATTTGGAATGATAAGGGCAATTGTTTCAAACTCAGCATTTAGCATTCTGAATGTGAATCAGATGTTTTTGAGTTTGATACATATATTAAACATGGAACAATTTGTAAATTTCTGTTTCATTTCTAAAGTTACATACATCTGAGCATGGAGTATAATCAAGAACAAGTTCTCATATATTACTGCAAAAAAAAAAAAAAACAACCCACCAAGGAAGGGTGAGTCTATTTCTGGCAGCAAGCTCACTATCACTACAGCATATAAATTGGACTTTTGATAGACTTTTTAAAAGAAGGAGAAAATTCATAATGGATTACCCTATCAGTGGCTTTTATTAGCTATGATTGCTAACAATAGAACTTCAATGAACGTCTTTGGTGAACAGAAGGAAGAACAATAGGTTCCTAGCTATCTCTGCCATGAGTTACATAAAACATTCTTGGGACATTGGCCTAGCTATTATTGTGTGGGTATAAATCTGCCTTCTCCAAAAGCATATTCTATAGTTTCATGAGCATATAACCCAGTGGAGAAATCCAAATATTTTTAGTACCGGTTCTGTGGGCGTGGCTTGGTGGGTGTGGTGTGGCTTGGTGGGCATGGCAGGGGAAGGATACTGCAAAATCCCCAATCCCTCCCCACTCCTGGGGGAAGGATATTGCAAAATCTCCATTCCCACCCCATTCTGGGGCCAGCCAGAGGTGGTATTTTCTGGTTCTCCAAACTACTCAAAATTTCCGCTACCGGTTCTCTAGAATCTATCAGAACCTGCTGGATTTCACCCCTGATATAACCCCTCTGATATAGCCTGGGTGGGACCATGGGAGTTATAGTCAACCTCAACTGAAAGACATCATGTTAGATAATGCAGGTCTATCTTAAACTCTCATCAACCTACCTGATTCTTGCTTTGCCTTACAGTGCTTCTCGGTGAAAAAGGAAATGATTATTGTGAGTGCCAAACCCCATGCAATTTGACCCGTTACAACAAGGAGCTGTCCATGGTTAAGATCCCCAGCAAGACCTCAGCTAAATACCTTGAGAAGAAGTTTAACAAGTCAGAGAAATATATCTCGTACGTAATCCTGGTTTAAACAGAGGTGGAATAATTATTTTATGAAGTAAAGTAAATCAAAGGGAGATTGTGTAATAACAAAACTTATGGTGTTATTGTCAAGTATCAGTTAGGATTTGTTCATTTGGGATTCTTTCAGGTATCAGTTTTCAGTTTTGTTAGATTTCAGAATTTCAGAAGAATGAAGTGTTACTTGCTACTAAGGCCACTAAATAAGCCATCCAACTGGACTTGGAATCAGAAATCCAATCAGAAAAATTTAGGGTTTCCAGAGTATCAAACAAGGTTCAGTGCTAGAAGCAAGTGCCTAATCAAACATAGGTAGAACAAGACACAATCTAAAGTCTCCAGTTAAAGGTCAGGAGATCCAGAAGTAGGTACACAGTCAAAACAAGCAGTAAATTAGATTGATGAAAAATGCAAAAGTTCTATCCTTGTACTGTTCAGAAGAGATTTATTGGAAGTCAAGATTTTACACTGTACACTGTATCTTGGGTTTAGTCCCTATAATCAATTATTGTGTCCTGGTAGGCTATTTTTGCAATCAATATTCCTTGAAGCCAAGGAGCTTTATACAAATGGCGAAGTCAAAATCCACAGCCCCCAAACCCTATATTTTAGAGACCATTGGTAAAATTATTAGCATGGATCTTCCAGGTTCATTAGAGTCTGCACCTGACTATCAGTTTTGAGAATAGCAATAGCTTCAGAGAGTTACTGCCTTCAAAGCCCTGCCTCCATATCATTGTTTATTGTGGGAAACAGAAAGACGGGCTGCCTTTTCCAAGCTGGTACAATTTTGTAGGACTGTAATTTTAAGCATTCTGTGAATTATAGCACCAGCATATATGGAAAGTGCCAGTTTTGAGAAGGGAGATCAAACGTAGTGAGGCATGTCTATTGTTTACTGGGACTTTGTGGCATCCTTCTTCTCCAAGGGAATCAGGGTTGCCTATAAACAGCTTTTATCCTTAATCACTTGCACACTTGGAACAAGTATTCAGGAAAAAGTGGTAGATAAGAGAAGAGTGAATGTTCTGGTTATCAAGAAACTATAAGGGAGGAATGGGATATATGTACTGTTTGAATTATAGCAATGATTTGGTTCAATGGGAATTTCAGTTCAACAACACAGGGAACACTGGCATGTTCTCCACCAATTACTTACTCTCAAGGAATGAATTGCTTCGTCTTGATGTCCTCTGGGCTACCTGTTTTCTTTCCTTAGGGAGAATATACTTGTACTGGATATATTCTTCGAAGCTCTTAACTATGAGACCATTGAGCAGCGGAAAGCATATGAAGTGGCAGCATTACTTGGTGAGTAAATATTCTGTGCATATACACAACACGATTGAAACTTGTAGGCAATGTGGAGTTCAGCCCCATGAGCTAATCCCAGGGAACTCCTGTCAGTTGGTGAGGAAAAACAGGAAGCAGAAACAAAGCAACATGGGCACAGGGAGAGCGAAAGATAGACAAACCCAACAAGCCCTAAGAAATGCCAATGGCTCTCCTTATTATTTTGACCACTGAATAAATCTGATCCAAGAGCCTTTATCATCTCTGGCTTATACTCTGGTCTACGGATAGTTCTCGACACACAACAACAATTTAGATCAGAATTTTCATTATTAAGCAAGGCAATTGTTAAGTGAGCCACGGCCAATTTTATGACCTTTTTTTTGCCACTTTTGTTAAGCAAATCATTGCAGTTGTTAAGTGAATCACATCTATATTAAGTGGATCCAAAGGCTCCCCCAGTGACTTTGCATGTTGGAAACCAGCTGCAAAGGTCACAAAGCAACCTCATGACCCTGGGACACTGCAATCATCAAAAGTACTTAATTTTGATCACATGATTATGGGATGCTATGATGGTTATAAGTGTGAGGTCCCATTGTTAAGTCAGTTTTTTTCAGTGTTGTCGTAACTTCGAACTAAATAAATGGTTATAAATCAAGGATTACTTGCATTATTAAGAGGCTTCTATGGGATGTGGTGGCTAAGTATCAAAGCTTGTCAATCGAAAGATTGGCAGTTCAGCATTTCGAATCCCTAGTGCCGTTACTTGTCCCAGCTTCTGCCAACCTAGCAGTTTGAAAGCATGTAAAAAAATGCAAGTAGAAAAATAGGGACCACCTTTGGTGGGAAGGTAACAGTGTTACCTTTGGCGTTTAGTCATGCTGGCCACAGTCATGACCACAGAGACGTCTTCGAACAGCGCTGGCTCTTCGACTTTGAAACAGAGATGAACACCGCCCCCTAGAGACAGGAACGAATAGCACATATGTGCGAGGGGAACCTTTATCTTTACCTTTACCTTTATCTTATGCCGAGCTCAGCAAAATCTTGATTCCACCAGCTCAGAATCATAGTATGCATACATGAAGTTTATGCCAGTCTATGCAGGGAAAATGGGAACATTGGAAAATGAAGATCTATCTGCTTGCACCACTTTAAATATTCAAGGTAAATCTATCTGTCAGAAGAGTATCAGCCATGCCCGTTATTCTTATTTTCTCTGTTGGGCCTTATCCAGTCTTGATGTGAAGCTTTCTTAATTAAGGCCCAATAAGCACATTTGAGATGGCAAGGAGGCTACGGTTCTTAGAAAATAATGAAACAATAAAGGGAAAAAATGAAACAAAAATGAAACAACATCATTTTTTTGCCAAGCAGGCAAAGAAAGGTGAGACTAGAATCCAAAACAGGAAAGTTTCTTGCATCAGATCTTGGATTTATACAGAGTTGCACCAATCTCTTAAAGGAGCTGTTGGAAGAAATATCCTGGGTTCTGCTCCAAGTGGAGAAAAAGACACTGGAAACATGGAGACTGCTTGGAAAGATGGTTTAATGGTGGACAGGATCACATGGCTTGTGTTCCTGACAGAAAAAGGGCAGATACAGCGAGTTTTTGGATTTTATGCTCTCTCTGACTTTGAACTTCCTGGGGCCCAGAAAGAGTATCCTGATTGGTTATCAGACTCCCAGGGGGTTGGGAGTCTTAGCTAGCCTTGCTGGCTGATGTAATCTTTCCAGGTGCCATGTGGTGAGTTTTGTCCTAGATGGGTCCCATTGTCTTGCAGATGAGGTCCATTGACAAAGATTGAGTTTCTGCCTCTGACCCGTTAACAAAAGGGTGGGAGCAGGAAGGTGGGAGCTGCTCTGTCTTTAAAAACATGCTTCTCCATTTCTCATACAGGGAAACATAATATTCTGCCTTTTTAATATTTCCCAAAATATTTCACTCTTCCAGGAAAGGGGTGGGTGCTAACCTCCTACAGAGCCATATCTCTCTGTTGCTATACAGTATTTGAAATATTTGTTATTTTATACGGATTTCCATTAATATATCAAGTCTCTTCCTGGATCCTCTGGCCCTTATTTAGGTATTCTAAGTATGGGATTGCACCTCAAATCATAGAACCAATAACTGAAACAATATTGAAGAAGATGAGAAAATATGATTTGCCATGATAGAAGCTCTGGTTTACCGTCCATCCACCTAATAAATACTGGCTTAGGAAGTCATATCCCAAACTTTGCAAGTGGTTTGGGTGAAAAGAAGACAGTTTTGAGTTTTGGCTTGTATGTCCAAAGCCTTTGTTGGCTGCACTTAATCATATCCCCTGTTGTCATGGAGATGTAAGCCTTTTACTTTCTAAACAATAAACAGAGAGATTTCTTCCTGTTTGTATAGAGATCAACTGTGATAATGGCAGGAAAAAGAGGAAGGGCTGTATGTTTGTGTGCATACACTTCTACAACAGCTGTAGGGTTTTTTTTTTCTTTTATTACTTCTTTTCTTTAATCCAACTCATTCATTTTTTTTTTAAATTGACACCTATACCTTATGGCAATCCTATACACTGAGATCTTGGTTTGGATAGGCTTTTGACCTGTTAAAATGAGTCATTATGTTCAAGCACCTGGCAGTTTAATTTAGTTTAGCTCTTTGTTAAACTGGGGAAGAGTGAAGTACTACAGGAATAAGAGTAGGAACAGGAATGATCATCTCTAGAATGTTGGAGCAAGTAAGTTGAAACTCTGATGAAGAGGAGAAGAGTGGATTTGATTTTGCCTCAGGAGCCAATTGATGCAGAATTTACACAGCTATAATTGAAAATATTTTTCTTTACAGCCAGCATAAAAATGCTCAAAATATATTTTAATTTACTTTGCTGAGGGGCCTTATTTCCAGATAGGGCCTCCCAGTCCCAGCAATTAACTTTGATGTGCACCAAAATAAAAGATTAAAATGTCTATTTCTGTTTTTTCCCCTTTCTTCCCCAGGTGATATTGGGGGTCAGATGGGTCTTTTTATTGGTGCTAGTATCCTCACTATTCTGGAAGTATTTGACTATATTTATGAGGTAAGTTGCAGCCCTTTCCCTGAGGTAGCGAATAATGTAGTCCAATGGCCATGTATTTTCATGCCGAGGGGATGCAAGAACAGATTTCATCCATGGGCCTTTGATCCAATAGTATAGTAAGCTCTGGAATCTGTGTTTCCTGAATATATTTGAGTCCAGAAGGGTAGCACAAATCCTGATGCTATTTCTTTCCACACAGAGAGACTAGTATGCATTTTAATGTAATTTAGCTAAAAATAAGACCTGAGTAAGACATTAAATACATATTTTATGTTAATATGAACGTGTGGGGGAGGTATGGTACCTTGGTACTCAATCACTTTGAAACTCATTGAATTGGGTACTCAACACACACACACACACACACACACACACACACACACTCCAGTGGTTAAGGCAGAACCACAGCCTAATATTTCATCTGATTTGGGATGAAGTGATGATGGGGGCTGTTATGAAAACTTTGACTATGTTGAACTTATCTGAAGGATTAAGCAGCTTTTATCTTTGCTTTGCTTTTCATCATTTGGCATCAGAAAATTGCATCTGTCCAAAGGCAAGCAGAGAGAGAACAGGAAAAGGTATCCAGGAGCTCTAAGCAGCCTGTGGATTATCCACTCCTTTTTGCAGAGTTTTATAAGAAAGCATGTGCCTTGATAGGCTGGTAGCTGTTAACATTTGCTCACACTCACTGATTAAGGGGAGAGGGGTTGCAGCATGGATAGAAAGCAATACCACAACTGCTGCCTGTTTTCTAAGCTAACACTGCTGACTTGGGGGTGTTTTCCCTGCTTCTTCTGGATGCCCATCACCAGCAACAGCAAATAGCACGACCCTCATGTTGAATTTCTCTTGTTTTCCCCGTCTGAGGTGCCAGATTTTGCAGAGAGAAAGAGAAAGAGATAAAAATTGACCCAGAGTTATCCATTAAGATTATGTTGCTGGGGTGAAATTGAATCTGGGTTTTCCTAATCTGCAATGCAGCAACTTAATGCCAACATCACACCGGCTGTCTCAAAGGATTTGTTTCTACAAGTGTGATCGGTGTAGTTTGCTCATTATTGTCCACACGGAATAAAAGAGTTCTCTGCATGGAGATGATGGGACTTGAGCCTGGAATCTACTCTATGAAAAGCAGGGATTCTTATACTCAGACGTAATCCCCTTTCAAATGTTACAGTGTTATTCTTGTGGAAGAGTGTGCTATACATTGCTTAGGATCCTGGAGAAAAAGTATGATATAAATTTAACAAAAGAAGAAGTTAATAACAAATAAACCTTGGAAGGAAAAAGTGATTTGGGATCTTGGTTCCCACATCTATGGCTGGCTCTCTCCATACTGTGGAATCCTCAAAAAGACACAGTTTAGGGTTGGGGTAAGATATACCAGTAGCCAAAATGTCCTAACCGTACTATATATAACCAGCCCAATGAAAAGTAGAATTTAAGGTTTGGCTGGCATCAAACTTTTCCCTGCAAGCAAAGGCAAAAGAAGCAAAAATGAATAAATACTAGTCCAAAAAAATGTGTATCTATTTTCAGGTCTTGTTCCTGGACTGCAGTTAGTTGGATGCTCAAGCATGGTATGGGGTAGGATCTCTCCAGTGCATACAGTTTAGGGCCTGTTAAACAAAGCAGTTTCTGGGAACAGATTAGAAAATCATAGCGTGATTCACTTGGTTGAATTTGGCAAGAGAACCTGTTTTGCATACAGGTTTGCCTTGCAACATCTGCCTTTCTCTGAGATAATTCAGACGCAGGGCTTTGAAAAATGCCTCCCCCCCCCCTTTCCCCCCCCCTGGTTAGATCAATATAATTATGTCTGGAAAGTAATCCAAAACTAAGATAATAATCATTTGCTGAAAATTGCACTCATGAGAATTGCAGTATGGAAAGAAGAATTTTACAACTTTAACATTAAATTTTAGCATTATTCTTTTTATTTTTAAACAAAATGCATTTCTAGGCTTTAAGAAAGCAAGAGCAGCCTTAGAACTGGGTGAACAAAGCTGAATAAAATTTTAAATTAAAAAAAAAAGAGTACTGGATCAGACTTCTTATGCAAACAGGCTTCAGTGCCCTGAATTTACTACATGGATTAAGAATAAATAATTAATCCAGTACAGTGCTCTGTAAAGAAGAGGACCTCTCTTTCTACTGTCAGAGGATTGGGATGTATCAGATTTTTACTGGAACTAAAAATCTTATCCTTTCTCCTATTTCTTTTAGCTGATCAAAGAGAAACTGTTTGATCTTCTTGGCCCAGAGGAGGAAGAAGGAAGCCATGATGAGAATGTGGTAAGTAGGCCCACATCCCTGCCAGGACTCAGAAGAGCAGAAGCCAACATATAGCACATTGGCATATTCCTTGGCAGAGTCTATTTTCAATCTGGCAGGGGAGATGACCTTAATTTCTGCACAGAGTGGCACTGGGCCTCGAGTTTATGCTTTCTGCTTCAGTAGTTTACCCTCCAATCTCAGATGCAGCAGCTTCTTGTAGTTATTCGTATGCAGAAGGCAAAGTCATTTGCATTTACTCAGAGGGTCCTTTTTTAAATTCACATTGTACAGATTGACTTCTGGCTTGACAAAAAAGCTCTGAGTGAGCCCTGGAGCAAATGGTCATCTGTTAATTAAATAAGGGATGGGCAGAAGTTAGCACTGGATAGCTTTATTTCCAGATCTCGAGTTGACTTGCATTGGCTTGGCAAGGATTTCTGAATAATAGATCCCATTTCTGCCCTATGTAATGCTACTTAAATGAAGAAACCTTCCAAAAGGTGGATTCCTGAGAGCCATTCAATATTATCATTTTGCACCACTTTGTGATTAGCTCTGATCCTGATTGATTCCATACCATCTTCTCATAAGGCAAGCTGACTCTTTTTTTTTCTTCTGATACTCCTATGATTTATTTGAAATTGCTTCAAAACTGGAAATTTGAATTACTAAGACTCTGCAAAACTTGTTAGGAATACATTTTCCCATTGGCAGAACTCTTGAGTCGCCCTGGGTCTTAGGCTCCCCCTCACCCCCATAGAAGTTCCATGCCTGAAGCTTGTTTCTCCTTATATGCATTAGTTAAAATTCCCCCTCTCCCCCCTCCCCCCATTTCCAGTTGATTGCAAAATTGCAGGCATGGCAACATTTCACCTTCACAGCTCACAGGGGGGGGTTTAAATGTCACAGAGGAATGGAAGCAAAGCATGTAGGAAGCTTTTGGAAATTTTTAATGCTTACTGTTTATTATACAATTTATTTTATTTCTTTTT
This sequence comes from Pantherophis guttatus, assembly GCF_059756535.1. Classification (NCBI taxonomy): domain Eukaryota; kingdom Metazoa; phylum Chordata; class Lepidosauria; order Squamata; family Colubridae; genus Pantherophis; species Pantherophis guttatus. The sequence goes on from NC_142066.1 coordinate 49,640,275, forward strand.
TTCATGGACAGTGGCTATACAAGTGTGAGGGGGATTATTGCTCAGTGCATTAGATACCAATAGCACGATATTCTTTGGAGTCTCCCCTTGAAGGGAAACGATGAAACCTGATTAGCTCCTGATGTTCCCTGTATGTTGCCAGCTTTTGAGATTGACCAACGTGAACATTCAGACAGCTTTGTTGAGGGGCTTTAGAGGAGGTAGAAACGTTAGCAATATGGAAATGGGTGAGGAGTAAAGGAACAGTTAAAAATTAGAGTTTTTAAATCAAGTCCCTGAACTCCAATGGCTATTTAATTCCACCTCCAATTCCAAAATGAGGCTTTCCTTACGATCTTCAATTACCGTAACTGATCTCATAATCAACAAAATAAATGCTGCAGATCGGAAGTGTGCCCACATGATTTAAAATGACCACTTTATCTTATTGCTTCACAAACAGCTATTTCAAAATAATTTTATTAGCCTATTCGTTAGAAGTCTGCCTTATTCAAAAGAGTTGACTTTCATTGGGAAGGCATCTTATTGTTGGTTGTTTTGTTTGTTTTAAGTGCATCCTAAAGGAAAAAGAGATACATATGTCTCTTCGGTAGGCTACCAAATCTGGTGTGCAAAACTCCAGATAATTATCAGAGGTCCAAAATTTTAACCTTTTGCTGCCATTATTGGTTGTCTGGATTTTTACAGCCCAGATGCAATATTCCTGCTCCTTTCCCTCCTCTTCTAACAACCTGATTTGTTATAGGCAGGGCTTTAGCAATCTTACAGTTGTCATCATTGCAAGAAAGAAATTAAGAATACCTTAAAAGGTAAATGTAAAGGTTTCCCCTGCCAGTCGTGTCTGACTCTAAGGGGCGGTGCTCATCTCCGACGATTCACAGCCAAGGAGCCAGCATTGTCCGAAGACGCTTCTGTGGTCATGTGGCCAGCATGACTATGTGCCGAAGGTACACAGAACACTGTTACTTTCCCACCGAAGTGGTACCTATTTATCTACTTGCATTTACAAGCTTTTGAACTGCTAGGTTGGCAGGAGCTGGGGCCAGTAATGGAAGCTCACTCTGTCACACTGTACTTGGTCTCAAACTGCCAATCTTCCGGTCAACAAGCCCAACGTCTTAACCGCTTGGCCACCGTGCCCCTCTAAGCATACCTTATCGGCTACAAAGAGTGATTCTTTTTATGCAACAAAAACAGTGAAATTGGATATTGTAATTTTGTGTACGTCTTATCTGAGAGTAAGTTCTATTGAACTTAACAGAATTCATTTATGAGGAAACAATTGCAACACAATTCAATCTTTATTTGGGAGTGTTTTTAATTGGATTTAAGAAGGCATGTGACTTTAGTCTTTGAAATCCTAAAAAAAAAATGTTTTTCAAAATTTTATACTCTCTCCCTCCCCCGATGAATCCTATTTCAAATTTCAAAGTGTAATTGTTTCCAATATCAAGCTTCACGGGTATTTGTCTTCATTTGTGTGTGTATGCGTGTGTGAGTGTCTACATGCATGTGCATGTGCATAGGTGTATATAAACCTAGCCCAAATTAAATTCTTTCACATTCCATTGATTTTAATGAGATAAATTAAAGAAGTGTTGTAACTCCCATACCAATATGAACAAGATTTAAACATTTTAAATGCATGCGTTCATGCATTTTCGCTCAAATATATGTTGTGTCATTAATAAGCCGTGTCCGTACAAATACAGAATGTGATTCCCTCAGCCATCAAAACCCTTTCTGAATTTTTCCTTGGGGCTTTCAGGATTCACCATTTGAAAATGGTAGGTTGAAACACGCTTGTATTTTGAGAACCGTCATGTTTAGGCAATTTATTAGGACAAGTCAGAATTTGTAGAATAGTGTGCAAGCTTTTACATTCTCCATAAAATTTAAACAATCAAGACAATAAGCAAATAAACCCTGACTGGAATGTGGGGAGGAGTAGCTGGTGTTGAAGCCATCAGATCTGAATTTTATCACAACTTGAGAAAAATATGAGAGGCGTAGCTTAATATAAATGGGAAATCGGCTCTATTTATATCCTTGAAATTCCTGTCTTTTTGGCCTGTTGTAGTAGGATATTAAAACCCCATATAGTGATTTTAATAATACCTTGCATTTATACAACATAGCAAAACTCCTTCAACATTGTATCTCTGAAAGCTATGCCAATACTATTATCTTGGAGGTAGACAGTTAAGACCGAAAGAGAAATGACTGCCTAAAACTATTTAGTGAGTTCTTAATTGAGGTAAGATTTGAAGAATGGACTTGTCCACTTATTCTTCTTTGGTCGTCTTTCCTTTTTCTGTTCACAGAGCACGTGTGAGCCCTTGTCAAACCACTCTGATCCCACGAGCCACACTGTGACAGTCCCACTGCAGACAACACTTGGCACATTGGAAGAAATTGCATGCTGACAATTGCTTCCTCAACACTATGGATGGCAGAACCTACAAAAGCCAGGGAATCCTACTCAGGCTCACTAACAGGGTGGGGGAAACCACTGAGGAATTTGCTATGCATCAAATTGTTCTCTTTCTCTCTTCTTGTCAAAATCAGTGAAAGATTTCATGGACTCAGTTGCATCAGCCTGTCCTACCAGGATGAGTGGAGGAGGGTGTAGGAAGGGGCAAGATTTATCTCCACCAGCGGACAACACATCTCAGTTTCTGAACTGGAGAAGTGTGATGACCAAGAAACCATTCTTTCATAGACAGCCTACAAGTTACACAAAAGAAGTCTGCATGCCAGTCTTTTTGATGGCAGTCTCTCTTTTTCCTTGCAAGCCATGTCTCCATCCAACAACTGCTCCCTTTTTCTTTTTTTTCTTTTGCCACAACAAAAGTGGAGGTCATGGCACAGACTTTCCTGCTCAAGAGTTTACCATTATTTAACAACATCACTGCTGAGTTAAAAACAAGCAATGGTCCATTTTTGAGGGTCACCATTCTTTTTTGTTGTATGCTAAATGTGACAGGTCTCAAAAGTTCTGGTCAAATCGTTGGGTGAGCCAGATCTTTGATGACCAAGGTGAGCATGCTCAAATAGAATGGCTCACCTTACGTACCATTATAGACCACTTCTTAAATGCAGGCACTCACGAACGCACCAGCCCCATTGACACTAGTTAGCCATACAGCTACTGTCTTGTCTAGATTGGCGTGTAATGCAACATATGTGTGTCCCAGGATTGGGGGAGGTGGGGTCCAGTTACCTTTTTGACTTGCCCTGCTTCCTCATTCTTAACAGCACTATTAAAGGTGATCTTGTGGAAGGGGATGAACTGTCATTTCTGCTTATTCCACCTCTGTGGATGTTTTACTTCAACTTGGGAACTACCAGCATTAAAAAGAGTTTCAAAACAAAATATGTCCTTTTAGGCTATTTATGAGCAATGTTTTAGCAGTTTTCAGAATGATAACTCTGGCGGGTTGTATAAGTCATATTGCAGACCATTGACTGGGCCCAAATCTTTGGTTTGCACAATACATGTAAAATACTCACATAAACTAGATTCATACAACATATTAAGTCACAACATGGATGGCTAGTTTACAGTTCAGGATATGCACAATTAGCCTGTTAAAGTAAACCACACAAATTTTATGGACTATATTTTGTAATATCTCTACAATATTATATTGAGATAGATTATATATAGATTTCTAGAATGAGTAGTTGGTGAGGTTAAATGGAAACTAAATGCAGAAGATTCAAGCAATTATAATTATGGGGTAATTATTTGCACATTTGTCTTCTGTGTAGAAATTGTGTGTCCTATGCAGAATGTAGTAAAAGAGCACTTTTAAACAATGGCATAGGTGACATCAGAAGATAAGTAATAGATCATTCATGTTATGAATGATGCTATTAAGTTCTGTAACGCTCATCCTAAAATAATACTGAGACTCTCTGCTTACATATATTTATCAACCGATCAATGAAATATGTAGTATCTTTGCCACTCGACAGACTGTAAATGTAAATGACCTAAATAAGAGTGCAGTTATCATTGTCTGCATCTTCTGCATTTTATTTTCTTCAAACCACAGTGTCTTCTATTTCCACCGATGCCTTCAGTTAAATATGTGCATATTTGAATCTCACAATATACTGTAGGTATCTAATGAAACAGACTTACCCTGAAAAATCTAATGTCATATTGTTTTAGCATTTTGGTTGCTTTTTGTCCATTTTTTTTTTTTTTCAGAGCAGTTCTGCAGCTAGACACAATGAAGTTACTGCTAACTAATGACATCTTCCTGGCTGTGTGAGAGCCCACTATACCCACCCGTGTGGATGTCATTATTTTATTTATAAGTTCCAGCAAGATCTACACCAAAGCACTTTCTATATAGTACAAAGCTCCCTAATGACTGCTCGATGAGCATATGATCACTAGACAGTGTTAACATCCACACTGAGTCTAACATACTTGGAATGCAAATTATTTCCAGGGGAGAATAAAACTAGCATGCTTATGATGATCTAACTGAGAGCAGTTGCAAAACAGCTTCACTAGAAGTGTAGATGTGGCCAGAAGCCAGAGGTGAATTCTTATTCCGGGCAGAGATAGAACACGGCTTTGGCTCTGAAGGAACCTATTAACTATGATATATGCTACTTTATTGCAAGAGCGAACATTTGTCTATGGGATGGAGAAGGGATTGGGAAGCAAAAAGAAAGCCATTGCTGAGAGTGTGTGACATCATCATGTACTGTAAATACTGTGAATGACATCCTGGGGTCAGGCATCAAGATAGATAACATATAGGTAATGGTGGCATTTGCATAACAATGCATCCTTTTTCAATCATGTTTTCCTGCGAATATTGCTGTCTCTGCCTTTAAAGAGTCCCACGGGAACATCACTTTTAAACCCAGAAATTACATCATCTCATCTTCAAATTTATGAGCTGAGGATGAGCCATAAATTGTATTTGGGGGTGAGGGGGTGGGGGAAGTTGTTACAAGAAGCAATACATGGTTACATGTTTTTAGTTTTATATCTGGCATGTTATTCCACTTTTTTGTTCACAATCTATCTCTGGTTCATGTCTTTGCCCTAATTCACTCCAAAAAAAAAAAAAGAAAATGGCAGGGGTGGCAAGAATGGTCCCTCCTAGTGAAAGGGTCGGTGGATGTTTTTGGGTCATAAAAGGGCAAGAGGCATGCGGTGTGGGGCAGCAAGATCAAGATGCCTTCCTGCTGCCATCTTCCCTCTGGTGCAGTGTTTCTCAACTTCGGCATCTTTAAGACTTCAATTCACAAAATCCCATACTGCTCTGGTGCTTTGCCTGTGACCGTTTCATAAATGGATCTTACCAGCTAATCAAAGGATAATCTGGTTAGTTTTACAGTACTTATATAAATTTTCCAAGGATTTTCTGTGCAAAAGTCTCCTGGCAGTTCCCTACTCTGTCTCCCTCTCCTGCCTTCATCCCTTTCTCTCTCTCTTCTCTCTCTCTCTCTCTCTTGTTTTGTTTTTTTTCTCTCAGGCATAAGCATTCCAGTCAAACAAATGAAAAGATGAGGATAGGCACTGCTGTGAGATGCTACATCCAATTCCAAGCCAATTAGCAGGGTTTTGTTTTCATTCTACCACAACTATATCCAACAATAACAACAGCAAAATCTAAAGTCAGATTTCAGTGCAACTGTCAGAAGAATGCAGCTACGTCCATTTATCTTCATTGTGTTTACATTACAGACTGAGCATAGTGTGGGAAAACTGGCCACCTCCCCGTGTTGAACCCAGGTAATATATTAACAGATAATTGGGTCTAAAATGCCATCTTCTTGTGACTCAAAAATTAAGAAAGAAAGAATTTGTTCTGTTTCCAAAGAGCTCTCTTCATAGATTTAACTCCATTTCAAGAAAGCGGATTGTTTATTCAGTGAATAGGTCAACTAGATCATAAGAAAAACATAAAGAGGAATTTGCAAAATTGGTAACTATGAATTTGATCTACAAAACATTCCTGTCCAGCTGCAGAGATGCCAATGCTTCCTTAATGTAACTTTTAAGGAAGTAACATCCTAAGCAAGAGGGGGAAACAGGCAACTTCAGTTCCCAGATATTTGATGGATCTTCTAATTAAAAGCTCCTCAAGCTGTAAGAGATGAAATCCAATCTCCTAGCCCCTACTTTGCTTTTACATTGGACCTTCCTTTGGGACATATCTGGAAGCAAGCGGAGTGCTCAGTGCTAGCAGACTGGTTTTTCTCTTCTAAAACTGGAGCAACAGGTGTGTGAAAGGGCTTCTAAAGGATGGATCCCACCCCATTCTCATACTTGGAACTCAACAAAACATGATTGAGAACATTCTGATCTACAAGTGTGTCTCAAGGTTCTAGAGTAAAAATGAGGTGGTCTTACCACACAATTTCCAACTCCAAACTAAAGCTTGTATGTCTATGGAGATTCTCGGTCATCCAGGTCATGATTGTCTCAAAGGTGCATTTTCAAAAGGAAACTGGACTATGTTTTTCTCCTCAAGGAAATTGTCTTTTGAAAACACACCTTTGAGTAAAACTTCTATAGCACTTTCCTGGGGGCCATTTGATGAATTCCTATTACCCACAAGTTGCTGTGAGACTTATTCAAATAAATGATATATTGCTAAATAATAAAGAACCTCTTTGTTCACATTATGACTACCTTTCTACAATGAATTAAAAGTTCAGGTTTTTATTTCACTTATTCACTTCTACAAGAGCCTCATTATGTGGATGTTGCTATTATTCATATGGTGCAAGCAAAGAATGGTAGTATTTTACTGCCCATTCTAGGAACAGATCATTGATGGAAAGCCACTCCTTTACTATAATTAGGCCCTTGTTAGTTCAGGCAACCTAGAATTGCATGTAGGTAGATCAATGAGTAATACGGCACAAAAAAGTAATAGGGAGAATGACAACCCTTGACTGCATCTGGCATTGGATGGAGGTGAGCTATTGGAAGAAGGAAGTTCTTGTACCTCACAGTTGGGGGCAAAGAGCAATTTTTTTTGACTCCATAAGTAAAATGGGGAGATATACACAACATAGTTTGATGAAATGGATATTTTTAAAAATCAATTTTAAAGCCTGTGAGAATTAAAAACTCAAGGCCGACTGTTAAAGTTTCCTGCATGCTCTTTTTACTGGATTATTTATTTAGACATACATATGCCTAAATATCCATTTGGGGGTGGGATATAAAGGTAAATGTGTTGCGGGTTAGACAGAACTCTCCAAGTCTCTACCAATTTACTGTATCTTTAATTATATATTTATTGCAGGCTACTTATTTATAAGATTGAAGGTAAGACTTGCTCATTTCTATGTCATACGGAGAGACTGGAGCAGCAAATTTAATGCCAGGCGAACAAGTTTACAACTTAGCTATTATATTTCTCTCGTCAATCTGTCCATTTGAATATTACATGGTAGTCATTTGGCAAGTGGTGCAAATACAAGCCTTCAGAAAACCTTGGGGTACAATTCCTCTTTATTTTATTTATTAAATTTCTATACTGCCCATCTCACTTAAGTGACTTTATCATTTCCTATTAGCCTTTGTTCCAAAAAGTTGCTTTGTGTAAATATAAGACTACAATTCTTTAACATAGCCACTTCTTTTCTCGGGATCCATCGCAGGTGCAGAGGTGATTTTAGAAGAAAAATGTGTCTGGTTCAAACTTCAGGCAGGCACTAGATTTCCACTTCCACATATCCCAAGGCCAATCTGATTCACCACACAGTCCTATTATTTATCGGACTTTTCTTATTCTAGTAAATATTTAGTTTCCTTTGATGTCAGATCCCTTACAGAATTCTCCAAACCAGGTTCTTGAATTAACAAACCAGGATAAAGTCCCCACTACGTCATCTATCGTGTCTTATCATTGAAGCACTCGTCACTAGCCCCAGCAATCCTTATAATGTCATGTGAATGCTTCCCCTACCCACCCCTTGATTCAGACTCATTAAAAAGGCCATTGATTTCATGCAACCAATTTAAACTCCCAATATGAAATCATCTCTGTCCCACCATTCTTGGAAAGTAAATTAGAAAAACATAAAACACCGTGATTAGAGATGGCCAAATGTTTAATCAAATAATGAGTTTTTAAGCGAAGAATGGGGAAAATAGAAATAGGCAGGGTGTATTCTGAATGTTCTTTCATAGACATGTATTGCCCCCTAAAGGAACTGGTGTCACCTTCAGAATCATATAGCAGAAAAGCTCAAGAGTTGTTGTTGTTTTTTTGCTTTACCTGCTTTACTGCCATGTTCTTAACCCCAAGCATTTCTATGATGCATGGCTCGCTTTAAAAACCATGAAGACAAATTCTTGTTGAATACTAGAAACTGCTGATGAAAAAAAATAAAGAAAGAAAACAAAATCTTATAAAACAAAGCAGAGGCAAAATGAAATGAATGCTTGTTTTCCATTGCTCCTGCTTTGTCTTTTGGAGAAGGAAGCTGCAATGCCAGGCCTACCCTTGGCCATCTGGTCGCAAATGCTGGGGAGGCAGGGTTTGCAAAAGTTGTTCACCACTACCCGATATAAACAAGAGTAGGCTGCATGTAAAATATTTCAAGATGAAATTCAGCAAAAGTAAAAAAGAGGGAGAGAGAAAATCGTAATAAGCATAGATAATAATATTGTAATTTGCAGTAAATATTTATATTGAGGTTTATCGCAGATCTTTTGGTTTAGAGAATTTGTATTTCGAGAAGAAGTATTACAAAGCAGTGGGAGCTCTTTGCTGTTCTGTTGAATTAGAAACAAGATTTTCCTCTTAAAACAATTCATTGCATATTTGATGCAACTATGTATCTTAACATGATTGTTGTGGTTTTAAGCTGATCTGTGTCAGTGGCTCTCAGACAGCAGTGCAATCCATCAAAACAATAAAAAGATGAACCCTCCTTTAAATCGAGTTTAACTCTTATTGGCTGTGTGGTCATACTGATGAGGTTTGCTCAGGAACAATGTAGAAATGGTTTATCATTCCCTTCTTCTGGGATGTTAGTCTAGTTTACAATCCTAGACTAATGTTTGGGCCATCCAGTCCTAAAAATACAACAAGAAAAGCATTTGGCTTCAAAATACAAATCCTTGTCTCCAGCATCCATAGTGAATTAAAGAGATGTGGCACCATTTTTTCCTGACAATATCATATGCAATCCAAAAGATGCTTTCAAGCAGAAGGTTTGGTAAATTATGGGCTAAGGAACACATTGTCCACCTGCTCTGCTCTCTCTCTCAATGTGGTACCTGAAGGGACTGCTTCATCTCAGGGAGGCCCTTTTTATGCATTTTCATACCTGATTTCTTATAAAACTGCATTTTCTCCAGCTGAGCTAAGAGATCTGTCAAACAGGCTTTGGATTTAGGAAAGAGCTGTGAGGTCCAACTAATCTGTTCACTTCTTTGTGACACTGATGAATAGGATCCTGTAAACTGAGCAAAGTTGCACTGGGACTGGATTAATCTTCTGTCCCTTTTCAACACTAGGATCTGTCACTATTTCAATGCATTCAAGGACATTTTTCTTTATCTCTAGAGAATTTTTTGTTTTCAGGAAGGACAAAGTAACTCTCCAGCTACGTTATGAGCCATATGCAAGAATTGTAATTCTGGGGAGAGGGTTGAATTAATCAACACTACAGAGATCTATTCCTGTTGAGATTTTTTTTTTCCCAAACATGTGCAAGGCAGATCCACACACATTTCTTTGGCAATAAAAAGAATGAAAGAATTAGAATGTTGATTATGATTCTTAGCATTCAACAGTGGGCATATATAATGGAAATTGGATTTTACTAACATCTTGTAGGCTGCAGATTTCCTGCCTCTGCAACATCTGTGATTCTCCAGCTGGAGTCCCAAGAGTTTGCCTTACAATAACTATCCACTGCCAGAATAGAATATTTAAAAAAAAAAAAGCCTTTTCATTGTTTGTAAGCTGGGAGTTTGCCAGCAATGTTTGGAGGAAAAATCTGTTTGGTTTATGTTATTTAGATCAATTCGGTAGCCCTCTATGGGCAAAGGGGATGCAGCAGAAGCAATGGGAAGCAAATACTAGTCCTCAACTTAAAATTACAATTGCAACCAGAATTTTGTTGCTAAGTAAAGTGATTGTTAAGTGAGCTGTGTCTGATTGAATAACTGTTTACCGGGGTTGTTAATTGAATCACAGGGCCTTTAAGTGAATCCAGCTTCTGAGGTTGTTGTGGGAAACTGACTGAGATGGTCACAAATCATGATCTAGTGACTCCCCCAGGACACTGGTATAGATAGATGCTGATTGCCAAGCATCCAAATTTTGATCACATGGCCATGGGGATGCCAGTTGAAAGTGCAAGCACCATCACTTTTTTTTTTTTTTGTGGCATTGTAACTTTGGTCAATAAACAATGGCTGTAAGTTGAGGACTACCTGTAACTAGTGGGTGAAATTGATTCCTGATTGTCAAACTGATTGCAGAACTTTACATAAACATTCCTAGCCTGCAAATTAGCATTAAGTAAGGAAGGCCACTTGAAATCAACTTCATATTTGAAGCAGTTGGAAGCCAATGGCTGTTTGTGTAACTTGTTAAGCCAAATGTTTGAGCTCACCATATTAAAAATTCAGAAAACGCCTACCTTGACTCTGCTGGCATGTCACACCCTGATCAAAAGGGACCTCTCCAGACTCCGTCTCAGACTCTCCTCTCTGGATTCCATGCGAGTCGCACATGAAAGCTCTGTTCTCAAGGAGCCTCTGAAACTTTAGAAAATCACATGAGAAGACACTTGCATGATTTTCAGAAGCCTCAGAGGCCCCACAAAACAAGACCTTCTCACACAACTTCCACAGATTTTGGAAGCCTAGTGTGTCATCAAAAATGTCATGACATGTCACGTACTAAACCAAGTACTACTCATCTCAATTGCCTAGGTTGCCATATGTGCAGTACCATTACAAAAAAAAAATCTTTTTGTGTCCATGGTAACCGTGTTACTGCAAGATTTGGATCAACATCAGCATCAGATTCCCCTATCCCAACATTCTGCAGATGTGCAAAATTACATCTGTTATTATCCCTAAAATTCCAGGTTATGATTAATAACAATTCTATTTGTAAGCCACCTACTGTCACCTTCAGGTGAGATGAGTGGCATATGAGATAAACAAACAAACAAACAAACAAAGAAAGAAAGGAAAGAAAGAAAGATAGAAAAAAAAAGAAAGAGAAGAAAGAAAGAAAGATTCCAACAAATATTTAGGGGCCTAAATTGGGGAATGATAGTGTAATAGGTACAATTTTGACTTGAAGCTGAATTCAAAATCTCTGCTAGGAAATGAAACTCACTATTTCGTTTTGAGCCAGCCACTTTTCTCAGCCTAAACTATAGAAGCTTTAAATGTTAAGTGCTTTGCAAAATGGAAGAATGCAACTATTTAGCATATTTCTGTGTCCCATGTCTTCATATAGTAAAAAGTGATTTACAAACATAAATCTCAGCAGATTCAGCAGATATAAAAGTAGACATCAGTTGGACCAGATTAAGGACTCTGTAGAATCATATGCCATTTCCAAGTGCCATATGCTTTCCAGAAGATGGTTCCTCCAGCACCTGGGTAAATAAGTTGTAATACAGAACTAGGATATATAATAAATACTTGTTTCAGTCCAAGCCGCTCTATTTCTTCTTTTCCTCCTTTCTTCCTTGTCTGCATTATCCTCTTCTATTAGCTGCCGCTTTCAATTTTTTTCTTCCCACTCCAAACATCAGCCTTCCATTCCCAGTGAGCACATTCACTCCCCCTTTTTTCCCTCAATATGCTTGAAAAGTCAGGCAGGCAAATCACCAAATAATGCCAACTTGGAATTTATTTATTTTAAAAAAAGACAAAAAAGTATTGTAGCTGAGAATTAAGGCTAACAGCTCCTCCTGGTGGCTGAGAACAACTTGTATTTGGCTGCGTAATTTGATAATTGCATTTGGCATCCTCTTTTTATTTCTGCAATTGTCTGCAGCCCTTTCCTTATCCCCTGGCTTCTTACTGTGTGGATAGTTTTTCTTCTAGGAAGAGAATCAGCACCTGGTGACTTGAATTTGAACAGTTAAGTCACCTTGATATGGGATGCAGGGATCTGCTTTTTCTTCAAGATTCTGGGAATAATAAAATTAGTTTCTCCAGAAGATTAGAAAGCTGTTTTCTTCTGTTTTTTTCCTTCTCCTCCTTCTTCTCAGCATGGATAGGTCCTCATTGTAGAACTATTATTTACAAGTCTTGGTCAAGCTGACTAAAAATTGTGAGTACAGTAGTAGTCTAGCAATATTTGGACAACCAATTCCTAACTTCTGAAGGAAAGGAAGGAGCTAGCCAAAAGACTCTCATGAACAGATAATATTGGATCAGAGAACCACAAGTTTAAGTCCTCCATTGGACAAAAAGAAAAAAGAAAACACTTGCTGTCAGTTGACCTTGAGCCTTGAGCCAGTCGTCCCTTACCCAATCTACTGTATCTCCTGAAGCTAGTTATCTGGACGAAACTGTATTGTGGGGTATTAGCGAGTGATGTGTATTGGAAAACATGTCAGGCTTGAATTAAGATGGACCTGAATTCACTTCTCTAGTCAATCATCATTGTCCACCTAAATTTCTCCATTCAATCATTATTTTGATGGTGATCATTTGTGTTCAAATTGAATTTAAAAAAGAGACAAACTAATTCCAGGGTCCAGTGATGCTCCTCCAAATACTGTAGCTATCGGTTTGCATTTTGCCTGGACTTCAGTTTGTTAAAGCAACCCTTTCTCCGCTAAACCTGGTGTGGGCAGCAGGAGGATCACTCAACATCACTGACAGAGGCAGTGCCACTTTGTTGATGCATAATATGTCAGAAGCCAAAGATCAAGCTCATCAATCACATAGAGAAGCCTACGCCTGCAAATTTTTAGGTTCAAAAGCCCCACGAAGTACTAAGTGGTGCCCTGGGAGAGATAAAAAAGGCAGACACGCAATATGGGGCTGGACTGAAGTTCTTGATTTTGAAACCTTGTTGTTTCCCTTTTGAACTTGACACGTACATCATTACCAGCCAGCCTGCTGTGGATCACCTGGTTCTCTTCCTGCTCCCCCACCGCTTCTTTGGACTGAATGGCAAGATTGTCTCCCAACTCTGGAATCCTAGGACCAGGGGCAGTTCCGCCGAGCCGGTAGCGGTGATGATATGACGCCACCGAACCAATTCTGCCCCCCCACTGCCCCACTGCCTCCCCTGCATTATTCTTACCTTTTATTTGGTCCCACCCCCAATCTATTGCTGCCTCCTGAGTCCCAGCTGATCAGCTAGAGGGAAAAAACTGTTTAAACTCTTGCCGCGGGGCTTCAAAGGGCCACCCTACAGCTGATCAGTGTTAAAAGAAAACAAATGAGTAGATCGGTGCCTGCAAAAATAAATGGGTAGACCAGTGCCTGCAAAAATGAATGAATAAACCAGTGCCTGCAAAAATAAATGGGTAGACCAGTGCCTCCAAAAACAAATGAGTAGACCAGTGCCTCCAAAAACAAATGAGTAGATGGTACAGCTCTGCAAGCAGTTAAAAGCCTGGTAGACCAGTACCTCTGCTAAATCCTAAAGAATTGTCACATGACCATCAAGCCACGCCCACAAAATAAGCCACGCCCACAGAACCAGTAGTAAAAAGATTTAGAACCCACCCCTGACCAGAGGTGAAATGCTACAGGTTCACATTTCCTGCTTTCTAGCGAATATAAATTGCACAGCACAGCTGTTCCCCCCCTCGCTGTTCTACTTACCTTCTTAAGCCTCCTTTTTCCATGTGCAGCTTGCGTTTGGTGCACACTGTGCATGCGTGCACATGCAGCGCGCGTTTGCCGCACACCACACAAGCATGGGCAGCAAACTGGTGGCAAACTGCGGATGATTTCACCACTGCCTAGGGCCATCTATTTCTGATCCAACTTGCTCACTTTCATTAAAAATGTATTTGAGTTAATTTACATTACAAACAGCCATGGGTTTTATATTCACTAGCTTTATATATTACAAGTCTAATAAATAAATAAATACAAAAAAAGCTACAATCATAAAACTATAAAAGTAGGACTAAGAGTCATTGGGGTTAAAACTGCAGCTTCAAAACTGGAAAAATGAAAATTGGATTCAGCAAGCTCTTTTCAAGTGACAGGTGAAATATATGACAAGATTGTTCCACAACCAATAATCCCCTTTTAGAAGAGAGCTTCACAACCTGATATTTAAATAAAAGCTAAATTAATCCATCAGAGACATTAATGCAAAATCCTGCATTTTGAGATATACCTGTTCTGCAAGCCCTACATATATTTCTATTGAGAATAACTTTTCATTTAATGAAAAACTGAGAGAAGAACTTTAAAATAACTTAGAATATTTTCTCATGGCAATGTTAAATTTTCTTGAATTGGAGCAGAGGTGTTCACCAGATATGGTCAAGAAACTCAAGAGAATAGGGATCAGTGCAGTGGAAGCTCTGCCTTTTTTATGTATGTCCCTTGACCAATCAAGAACAGAAATTTTGCCCTAAACTGTTCCATCTCCATTATTGACCTTTATTATGCCAGGAGGAGTAGTGTACACCCTTAGTAGCCCAGGGAGTAACACTACCCTTACAGTTGTGATGTGCAATAGTTTCAAGACAACAGCTATTGGATTTTCCATCTTCGCTTCCTCTCCCAGCCAGCAGGAAAATGTTTTACCTAATAACAGGATAATAACCACCAACTGTTCTTCAGAAAGGATATGTTTCATTCTGCCTTCCTTTATCAAATGTCCCACCAGCCAGGATATCAGAATATTTTATTATTTTATTTAGTTTAGTTTAGTTTAGTTTAGTTTAGTTTAGTTTAGTTTAGTTTAGCTTAGCTTAGCTTAGCTTAGCTTAGTTTAGCTTAGCTTAGTTTAGCTTAGTTTAGCTTTGTTTTGTTTTGTTTTGTTTTGTTTTGTTTTGTTTATTCGGCAGAGGCCTATTGATCTCCTGGGTGCTAAGTAAACCTCTATCCAAACAAAATCCCACTTTTTCCTCCTCTTAATGTATAGCATCATTTCCACTTATTAAGTTGCAATCTATAGGATCTTTACTGAATCTCTCAAAAATTAAAAATAAATTGGTATGTCTCTAGATATTTCTACAGTAAATTAAGCGATATGAACTTTCCAATGTATGGTTATTGTAATCTTTGGCACATTTACTCAAAAATAAGACTATAAAACACACACACACATACACACACACAATAGCACCCTATGCTCATTCATTCCTTCTATTCTTGCAAAGCATCTTTGCCTCCACCATGCCTGTTTTTTGTTTTTGTTTTGTTTTGTTTTTGCTTTAATTTATATGCCGCCCTTCTCCGGAGACTCAGGGCGGCTTACAATGCGTTAAGCAATAGCCTTCATCCTTTTGTATATTTATACAAAGTCAGCTTATTGCCCCCACAGTCTGGGTCCTCATTTCACCTACCTTTGAAAGGATGGAAGGCTGAGTCAACCTTGAGCCTGGTGAGATTTGAACTTGCAGTAATTGCAAGCAGCAGATGTTAATAACAGTGCATTAGTCCACTATGCTACCAAGGCTCTTAATTGTTGTTGATTTACCTATTGCCTTTTGTTTTGTTTTTTAATATTTGTCCTCTCTTTTTAATTCCCTCCAACCTAAGCTTCTCCTTCCTTGCATCCCATTTATTTTTTCCATATATATTCCACATATGTTTTCCGATTCCATTTTCATCATCTATTTCAAGCTGCTCCCACATCCATTGTGCCCATTTTCTATTTTTATTGTTGGAAGATTATTTGCATTCAGCTGCATTCAAACTGTTTTCACTTCTTCATTTTCTTTTATGTATGATTTCCCCCATAACTACTTTTAACACTACCAAGTAATTCAGAATCTCTTATCACTTTTATATCCTTCATTAATTCTCTTGAGTTTCATCATAACCGATCAAATTAATCATGTTCTTCAAATCATTCCTTTTCCATGTGTACTCATGAAGAAACAAATGCTTTTTGAAATGAGCATAACTTTTTCTAAGCAGATATCCATCACACAGTCACTATTCTTACTTATTCATTGATTTTCAAATGGCCCAGTCAATCTGCACACAGCTGCCTTGACCTCTCCCACCCATTCATGTCACTCCCCTACATAGCATTTGTTTAAAAAGTTGCACACATTTTCCCAAAACTCATCTTTAGTACTTCCATTAGCACTACTCATGGGAATATACTACTACAATATGCAAATTATCACCAACTAATGCATTCTTGTTTCATTCTGAACCCACAACAATTTAAAAGATATCAGTTCATGCTTTCTGACATGAATGTCAGTCTCTTCACTTATAATTAAACCTCTACCTTCTCTTCTCTGTGTGCATTAATCAATTCTAGTCCATATGATTAGACTATCTTTCTTCAAAGCAATTACATATTTTCCAGTTATCTTTGTTTTGTAGACAAAAATAGGTTCATTTCATTTGCACACTCTTTACTATTTTCTTCTTTTACATTCCACATTACAATCTTCCATGTGTCCAATTACAGATTTCTTTTGAAGCTTGGCTCGAGGCTCATTATTTAATTAGGCCATCCATTGGAATTCTGACACCAGTTTTGCCAACAGATAAGCCTATAGATACCGACTTTGCCATTCATCATGACTTTGATATTTAATGATTTTCAAGTAACATATTTTAGATAAGGTTGAGTCATGACACAGCCTAAAAACATGACACAGGAAGCATTCCTGATAATAGTGAAGATAATGCCAGTAAATTGGGACATATTTTATTAATATTCACCAAGAATATTCCTGCTATTCTACATATAAATTATGATCTCTAACCTAGAAACTCCTTAGAAACCTAGTACAAACTCTTGCCACCATCGGCTAATACATTTGATATGAGTGTGACCCATATCTCTTGTATTTTCAACATAGATCATTCCATGACCAGCAAGCTTGTTGGAAAAGGATATGCTTTACCCATTCTCCTATGGCCTTGATGGCAAACCAATGGCATGCGTGCCACAAGTGGCACATGGAGCCATATGTGTGGGCACGGGAGCATTGCCCTAGTCAGCTCCAATGCACATGAGTTGGATTCCAACTGATTTTCAGGTCTTTCGGGCCCACCAGAAGTCAGGAAATGGGCCATTTCTGGCCTCCGGATGGCCTCGGGGGGGGGGAGAAGGCCATTTTCGCCCTCCCCAGGCTCCTAGAAAGCCTCTGGAGCCTGGGGAGGGCAAAAAAACGGGCCTTCCGGTCCCACCGGAAGTTGGGAAATGAGCCATTTCCGGCCTCTGGAGGGCCTCTGGAGGGGGGGAGGCCATTTTCATCCTCCCCAGGCTCCAGAGGCTTTCTAGAGGCAAAAAATACGCCTACCAGGCCCACCAGGCCATCACGTGCCAAAAGCAGGGGGAGCACGCATCCATGCATGGGGATAGGGTGCCTTAAATTATGGGTATGGGCACGCACGTGTGCGATCCCCCCACCACACTCCCCCCCCACTTTTGGCATGCGACAGCAAAAAGGTTAGCCATCACTGTCCTATGGAGTTCCCCAAATTGAGTACAAAATTATCCTGCATACCTTTAATTCTGTCTGTTTTGAATAACAGAACAAATTGCAGATCTTGATTCTAATTTATTTTGCCTGTAAATCTTTCTACTCTTCCAAGCTGAAATTTTTTTCCCCATGGAGTATCAGACTTTAGGTCTATCCCTCTGTCTGCCTATCCATCAATCCACTTAATCAGACAGCCAGCTTTTCCTTAGTGAGAAGAATAACCTTATTAGGAGACAGGTTAATTTAGAACAGAAGAAACAAAGCAAAACTCAGAAAATCTTCCTCAGCTACACTTCTGTAAAATGAGATGGAAGAAATATGGTCTTTTTGAGGCAAAGAATAGATTCACAGGTTGGTACATGTGGAAGGGACAAAAATCTCACAATGAACAGATCATAAAAGCAAAAAATGGGATTTAATTGAATTTATGCCATAACATTATGTAGCCTCCCAATTCTATGACTGTTGTGCAACAAGCCCTCAAGCCATGAACGGTGTCACTCCTGGTCATAGTCTATTCACTTAACCTCCTTGTTCTGCCTAAGCTTATTTTTTTCAGCTGATTAGCAATACTTCCCTAACTTGTACCAATGTAGTAACTACTGGTTGACACTGCAGAATATTTTCAGTTCCTAGAAAAACTCTGCTTAATTAGGGGAATCACTATACAATTATAAATCGTATGATCTATACGATATGATAGATCATTTTTTTATCTGATTTTCGTTTTTCTGAAATGCACACTGTCTCACCTTATTTGATTGGAAAAGTTTGCATTTAATGTATCTAGAACAGAGTCTCGACAGAAGAGGTTGATGACATCAGACCTCATTAAACAATTCCACATTGGGATGGGATGCTCAATAGGTTTGTAGTGGAGCAGGAGTTTTTCTGGAAAGATGAAGCTCTATTTTATGGGCCTTTCTTCACACAAGTCAATACAAAGTTGGTAGATTAAAATCCAGAACAATAGTGTGAAATATAAGACCCAAATATTTTAATCCTCACAATTCATAAACAAGTCTAGTTCACATAATCAAAAGTTTATTGGAGATAAAATGAAGAAAAATAAAAAGCAGTTGCAAGCTTTTAGACCCTTCCCAAATGGATTGAGTTCAAAGAGCGCAAAAAGCAGTTTTCAAGCTATACGTTTTATACTCCTACACAATGCAAGCCACGCCTAAGAATCCTTCCCAACTCCCCTTTATTCTCCTAAATCATTCTTCAAGTTGTTTTGCACTTTAAAGGGTCATCTTGACATTTCCTGCCTAACAACAACTATCTTATAGTGTTTATTTTTACTGATAGTGGTCTTGCCCAAGGCGTAGGTTCCTGTATCCAAGGGAGCTTTTAGCAAGTCATAACACACTGTCTTTACTAAGTACAATTTGTGGTCAGTTTCCAACAGTAAGAACATCATAGCTTTTTAAAACATTAAACACTGTTATAAAGAATAATTTATTATTCATTTCCTTCACTAGCACCACTTTACTTCATGCCATTTGTTTACCTATTCTCAGGAGGAGAAGCAGCTGCTGTGGCTGCATATCAGTGGTGGGTTTCAAATTTTTTTATAACTGGTTCTGTGGGTGTGGCATGGTGGGCATGGCATGGCTTGGTGGGCGTGGCATGGTGGGCGTGGCAGGGGAAGGATACTGTAAAATCTCCATTCCCTCCCCAATTCAGGGGAAGGATATTGAAAAATCCCCATTTCCTCCCTATCAGCTGGGACTTGGGAGGCAGAGAATAGATGGGGGTGGGGCCAGTCAACATTTTACTACCAGTTCTCCGAACTACTCAAAATTTCTACTACCAGTTCTCCAGAACTGGTCAGAATCTGCTGAAGCCCACCTCTGCTGCATATAGCACACAAGGGCTATGTTCTCCCAACTATATCTTGGGAGACTGTCTTCACAGGATATGTTTTCTTGGTTAGTAGCAGCTCTCCCCCCCCCCTCCTCCTCCTCCTCCTCCTCCCTCCTCCTCCTCCTCCTCCTTTCTCCCCTTCTCCCTCCTTTCTGTGTTGTATCAACTCAGCCAGCTAATCCAGTCTGTGATTTAATGCATTGTGTAAACCTAGACAATGATGGGTCAGTTCAGTAACTGCTTTGAGCATGTTTTATGAACATAGTCAGAACTTCTGAGGGGACAAGCAGTTTCATAAAGGAAGGGAGCTTAGCAGAGGTGGGTTTCAGCAGGTTCTGACCAGTTCTGGAGAACCAGTAGCAGAAATTTTGAGTAGTTCGGAAAACCAGTAGTAAAAATTCTGACTGGCCCCGCCCCCATCTATTCTCTGCCTCCCAAGTCCCAGCTGATTGGGAGGAAATGGAGATTTTACAGTATCCTTCCACTGCCATACCCACCGTGCCATGCCACGCCCACCAAGCCACACCCACAGAACCGATAGTAAAAATTTTTGAAACCCATCACTGGAGCTTAGATGTTTGGGTGGTATACCCAGATGTTTCCAACAGAGACCCCACTTGTGACCACCCAAAATCTACCTAAGGATAATCAAGTCAAAACCTGCTGCACTCAGACAACTGATAGGCACCTTTCCTTAACAAATATTATTTCTCAAAAAACAACCTTATCTTCACATGGTGAACAAGTCAAAGTCTCTCTGGAAAATATACCCTTCCAATCCATTTGTATTTTACAGGCATAGTGGAATGGCAAAAATCTAAAAATAAAATCAAGTCACTTAGAATTATTATTGAGACTTAGAGTTAACTGTTGGGACAGTGCTGTGATTATTAGATTATTTGCTGGGTAAACTCAATGCTCATGATAAGCTAATTATAAACTGAAGGAGGGAAAAAACATGCAGGAAGGGAATGCTAGGTATGTTTAAACACAGCTCCCTTAGCAACCAGTCTGACAACTTTCTTCCTGCTGGTATTTTCTACTGACCAGTGAGTCCTTGCTATGGATCCAGGGGGCAACAGTGCTGTCTCCCCACAAGCCTACCTCATTCAGCAACCAGTAAGTCACTGCAATGGGTGGGAATTTTGAAAGGTATATCACTCTGAGCAGCAGAGAGAAGAATCTTTTTTAGTCCTACACGTCTTCTTAATTCAGTTCCAACCAAGAAAAGTTCTGGGTTACCAAATTCTGTGTGGTCTGTGGGATAGACTAGATTGTAATGGAAGAGGCAATAAATTTTATATGCTATAGCTAATTGTAACACCCCTCCTGAATCCCAAATGGAGAACAGAAAATGAAAATATAACAAGAATTCTTGTGTCATCTAAAAGTCTAGCATATTTATGACTGCATAAAACTTAATATATCTAGATCCACTTCCTCAGAGGCTGGGAATAGTCAGCTGTCAATGCTGGAGGAGTTAGGTATAATAGCCCTGCCTTAATTACCATATTTTTTGGAATATAAGACGCAGCGGAGTATAAGACACACCTTACTTTTTGGGGAGGAAAATAAGAAAATAGCTGATTGGCAGGTAGATTGGCTTCATGGAATGCCCCCAATCAGCTGTTCTCAGAGGTGAATTTTAGCAACAGGTTCCTTGGTTGTGAGCTCTATGCCTTGCTTTTTTTTTTTTTTTTTTCTGCCTCTGAAACTTCTGAAACTCTATTTCAGAAAACACTGTTTTTTTCTGCCTCTGAAAGCCTCTGGAAAAAAGCCTCTGAAGCTCTGTTTGGGGGCTTCTTTTCTGAAGCTTCGTTTCTGATGCTTTTTTCAGCCTCTGAAACCTTTTACAAGCTGGGCAGGGCTACATTCGGAGTAAAAGATGCACCCAGATTTTCACCCTCTTTTTTGGGGGGAAAAAGGTGCGTCTTATACTCCAAAAAATATGGGTAAGCTGATGAAGTAGATAGAGATATACAAACACTTATGTGCTAATAAGTTAATTAAATCACCCAGACCTCTTTTGCACTTGCAGTGAAAAACCAACCTGGTCACCTTTCTGCCAAATGAAAATGAGGATAGAAAACCCCTGTGTAGACAGAACATACCGGTAGATGGCAAATAGTTGTGCCATGCCCAACTGCCCTTAGAGATTTTTGTCTGACAACTAGCTTTGTTTAACATCTTTACCTGGGCAGCAACCCACATCCCACACTATCACCATCATCTACTCATGAAGAAACATGACTTCTTTTTTCTACCACATCATGACGACGTTGCCTTCATCTGTAGCCCATATCTGAGAGGCCTTCAAGTTGTCCTTAGCTGTATTAATGTTGAGGTAAATTTCTGATACATTTCTCTAATTGTAAATATATGTGGACATCTCTCACCAATCATTACATTAGTATCTCCCAGACCTGGGACTGGATCAGCAGCCACTGGCCACTTTGGGATAGTTCAGACCTGCCTCATTCTTTCTTTTCCTTGAGCACTTCCACATTCTCCAGAGCCCTTCTGCTGTGAGCTATAGGGGAGTCTGTAGTAGTTATTCCAAATGATACTTCCCCATTGAACTCATTAGGTCTTCCAGTCTTGGAAAGAGGAATTAACATAATGAATAAATGATGGGGATGAAGGGAAGGGCTCTGCAGTGCAACTGGAGGAGCACTTCTACCACCCTGTCAGCTGTTAGGTGGGCTATTTTTAAATATGGGCTAAGTGTTCTTTCTCTAAATCACCAAAATTGTGTTTAAAAATAACTAATCCAACTGCTGACAAGCATAGGAAAGGGATTGTGCAATGCCACAGGAGAAGGAATCATGCTTTATGGTGCAACACCATCTTTCATCAGCTTCTAGGTGAAGTGAAAGAGCACTAAATCATGTTTAAAGATAGCTTGACAGGCATACTATGTATTGTCTGATGCAGCAGGAGCCTCCCTTCTGCTAAAGTATGCAATTTCCTCCTGAATGCTGTACACCGCAGAGGGAAGTTGTTGGTGCAGTAGGAGGAGACTTCTGCCAAATTGTCCAACTGAGGGGGTTCCTGCAATGCAGCAGGAATTCTGTAATTCAACTTAGAAATAAGAACAAAAATCTGGAGTCTCTAGCTCAAATTCAAGAAGGTGTCTTGAGCAGAGGGAACCAGCTGAATTACTGAAGATTAGAGAAGGGCAGTGCTAGCTAAAGGGGTCAGTTCAGAGGGGGGGATTTGGAAATACAAACATTGTTTACCCATTTGTAGTCTCAGTTTTAATTTGTATTAAATTTTTTAAATGTTGATTTTATTCATTATTATCTTAACTAATTAATTTAATTAGGCAATTTGCTTATTCAGTATGTTGTTCAGATGTTCTTTAAATCAGTATTTAACTTAAACTGTTGTTCTGATTGTTGTGAATTTTTCCCACATGCTGGCTTGAAAAACAGGGGCAGCAAGGGATGACATCAGTAGGCATTAGAGCAGGTTATTTGGGGAATATTGGAGAAAATCTAGTCTTAGAGGCTTATAGCAAGTGGGCCTTCTATGGACTCCTTAAATCTCCCAGTATTTAGTTTTGCCCATGATTAGAAATCTGAATAAAGCTTCAGTATAAGGAGATTGTGAAAGGTGCAACAGCATCCTTGCAGAGAATGATCCTGAAAAGTCATCCTGGTGTAAGAGAGGGCAAAGGACCACTCTGATCTATCAAAAAATTCCTGGGAGATCCACAGTATATAGGCCAACATTTCTGTTTGCAATTGTTTAACCATCAGAAAAACTTGGATTCCATCCATTCTAAATTATACCACTGGGAGGAAAGAAGCCAGGGGTGCCTAGCTGTGTATTTAGTTTAAGTTTTAATCTAGCTCAATCACATGTATAATATCTGTATAAAAGAACAATAATGGCAGAACGTTATCCAGGAAAAAGTGGCAAGAGTCAGGTCCCCTGGTCTTCTCTGAATTTCCTTCCACTGTTTGTCAGATTACTCAAGAGCCAGAAGTGACCATTCTCCAGCAGATGCCATGGACACTTCCTCAGTCAAGCTGCACAAGCCACATCAAAGAAAGTAAGAAATCAGGTTTACCAATTCGCTAGAGAACTGAAATTGGTGGAAGGAGGATATCCTAAAAGAAACAGCTGATTGTCTTGGAACATATCTATGTATTACTAGTCTGGAAAAAAACTCCACCCCGATCCATACTACTAGCTGAAGAAATTCAGAATATTTTAAACCTTACATTTTTGAATCTCTTTTAATCTATTATATCAATAGATAATATATTCTAATAATGTTTTTTTAAAAAAATCTGATACTCATTTATAATGCAAGCATGTTGCTTTTTATATTTCTGATATAAATTTGATCCACCCATGATCCAAATATTTTTCTTAACCTATGAAATGACGCCAATCTCTCTAGTCTTCAACTGATGTAGGAATCTACAGAGGTGCTTTGACTTTTGCAAGGTAATCTTGCAGTAATAACTTTCCAGTTCTGCCACTCTATTATAATGAGGATGTTTTTTAAATTATAAAATAGACTATTGTCAATATCAATTATTACAAACAAACAAAAAAGAAAGAATGAGAAATTGCAACAAAATGTATGTGAGGCATGTAATTCCATCAGACATACATCACTACCACATTTGAAATGCTCATGTTCACATTTGAAATGCTCATGATGCTACAGATATTGGTCAGTAGGTACCAGTCACTCTCTCAAAACTGATTCCAATGATACATAAAGCCATGTAATTGGCTCATGATTATCTGGAGGAGCATTGCAGAGTGCAATGGCAAAATACTTTGTTATTTCTTACAATAAGTGGCTAATTCATAGCCCTTGAAAATAATTTGAAACAGCTTTATAAATCTTGTGCCATGTGTCTAGTAACAGCCACTTTTCTTCTTCTTAGTTGTCTGGATTAGATGGGTAACTACTTTGAGAATAGATGTATTAAAAGATTGGAAACATGGACTGAGACTTGAAAATGTTTCAATTTTAATCTGAGTTTGCCTGAAATGCAATAATTTATTATATTCTAATAAATATAGAATATATTCTATATTTTCATTTTTATGCCACATGTTTGTTTTGTAATTTCATTTGATTTATTCAAATTAAATTTAATGGATTAAAAGTGCCACTATTTTCAAACATTAAGCTCTATAGGCAAAGAGTGCACAGATTCTCCTACGCTGAAAATCAGACTTGGCCTTTGAACACATGGAAGTGCAATGTTAAAATTTGCAATGTTAATTTTGATTTCATTTCACTTGTATTTAATTAAAACTAAATATAATTAATATGTTTTTGCAGTCTAGTATTTGGAAAGTTTTACTTTCTCTCATGAACCTTGGAATCTGAAAATTCTGATAGCTTGTGGGACTGTGTGTGATGCTATGAGTTCAGGTTGTGCACCTTTGCTCTAATGGTTCTGTAATTCCTTCTTTCATGTTAGATATTTCTGTTGTGTATATGTATAAATAAATCAGTGCATATTGATTGTATTCTTAACTTCTGGAAGATTTAATAGAGCTAATGATGATACAAAATGCCCAGATGCATCAAGTCATAATGAACAATCTGGCTATGTCAGCAGCAGCATGCTTTGAATCCAATCCAAACCAGGTAGGTAGATTGTTGATCTAGGGTGGGTTTTACATACGACTGAGGACACAGGAAAAAAGGGGAAAAAGCAGGGGTGAAATGTAAAATTTGTTACTACCGGTTCTGTGGGCGTGACTTGGGGGGGTAATGTGACTGGGTGGACGTGGCCAACTTTTTATTTATTTATTTATTTTTCAAAGCATTTTTTCTAATGCTTTGAAAAGCCTCTGCCGGTCAGGCAACTCAGCTGGGATCATCAGAGACTTTTCACAGCATTTTTTTTTACCACTTCTTCGGTGGTAAAAGAGATTGCAGAAAAAAATGCTTTGAAAAGCCTCTGACGATCCCAGCTGAGCCGCGTAATTATTAGAGGCTTTTTTTTTACTTTTAAAAGCATTTTTTCTTCAGAAGAGGTTGTAGAAAAAATGCTTTTAAAAGTTAAAAAAAAAGCCTCTGATGATCATGTAGCTCAGCTGGGCATAGTGGGAGGGGACGCGCAGGGATTTTTGCTACCAGTTCTCCGAACCACCCGCCACCATCGCTACCTGATCAGGCGATCCAGTCCGAACCGGGAGCATTTCACCCCTGGAAAAAAGGCATTTCTGTGCCAACTATCTTGCTTTCTACTGGCTTCAACTGATGGGCAGGAGAGCAGAAAAACGTGTGTCTTGATGTCACATCATACGTACCAGAAGCCACCATGGAATAGATTGCCATTTTTCAATGAGAACTTTATAAGTTTCATTCTTAAATCTAAATCTGTTGTGAGAATGAATGTGCCTACTTTTATTACAAAGAGATATCTCTAATGCGTAATGATTTTGTTGTTTTGAAACTAATTGGCTGCCCAGCATGTGAAATGCAGCTACTAATGAATACAGGCAGGAACAGATATGTATGAAGCAATGTCACATCATCTGAAATACATTTGAAGTCGATAAAATACTGAATGACTCTGCATGTGTAATTGGATGTGAGAACAACTTTGAGGAACAGGAGGAAGAGTTGCAGCCAAGGCAAGAGTCAGACAAGACAAATCTGAGTCCAAAGCAGAAATATTTTATTTATTTTTATTTTATTGTTCATATTTCTATGCCGCCCACTCTCTGAGGACTCTGGGCGGCTTACACCAAAGACAGTATACTAAATAGCATATTGCCCCCAACAATCTGGGTCCTCATTTTACCCACCTCAGAAGGATGGAAGGCTGAGTCAACCTTGAGCCGGTGAGATTTGATCCACTGATCTGCTGAACTAGCAGTCAGCTGAAGTAGCTGCAGTACTGCACTCTAACCACTGTGCCACCTCGGCTCTATAGAATTTGAAAAAGCATTTCAGGTATGACCATCCATAGTTCTCTTAGGATAAAGGCAGAGAGAAGAAAAGCATGTTTAGATTGCAATATTCTCTTACTATAATTTATAATAAAAGTGATTTTAGTACTCATGACTTCAAGGCCTACCTTCAAGAGCCAATGGCTTCAAAGCCCTGACTTGACAGCCACACAGGAGAAATAAAGAAATGTGATGCACCAAGTCAATTCTCAGAAGTTTTTTTTCTGATCAGGATCCAGAATATATCTAGGGCTAACTTCATGACCCAAAATTACTATTATAATGCATAATAAATTATTATTTTCACTACTCACATTTTCAAAGTCTCTTTTACATAATGCAGCCAGATTTTCTGCCTAAAACAGTCACAACAGCAATATTAATAGATTTTAGTATAAACAGATTTCTAACTCAAGGCAACTGTGATTTGTCGGAAGGAGAGAGGAACAGTACTGAGAATTGGAAGGGGCTGGAGAAGGTGAGCAGAGAAAGACTCTCAGAAGTAGTAAATTGCTAGCCTGTCAAGGTAAAAGTAGATCTTTACTATTCCTTAAAGGTAGACTTAGTTTTGTTGAGTCATCTCACTTCAATTTATTGCTCACCTCATGCTATTGCAACAGGAAATACCAATTTATTAACAGGACTATGTCAATACAGCCACAGGGAAAACCATTTTGGGTTTATGATCCTTGAGAGAAGGACCACTGCCTTAAGTGTCCTAATCTTTCTTTCTAGCAGATACCCCTTATCCCCTGGCAGACAGAGGATGAAGATGAGATTGACATGGTATTCCACCATTATTATGCACCCTATCCAAACACCCTTCCATTCAGAACATGGAAGCCTCCGTCTCAATCTTCAGGTTTGACACAGCAGCAGCCCATCATTCGTCATGTGGGCCCAGATCTTCAGTCAACGGGGAGACAAGATGATGGGTGAGCAAAACTGTGCAGATGGGAAAAGGAATATAAACAATCAAATGAAGTGCTTCATTTCAGTATTCCACTATGCATTGTCATAATTCATCCAAATGCCCTATTTAGGGTGACCTGCTCCCTGCTCCTTCAGGAAGCATGGGAGGACCCCTTGGAGGGTAGAGCCGAGGACTTTGTACAGTATCTGTATGATAAAATTGCTCAGATTCGGGAACATCTGGACTCTGACGGGATAGATTCAGAGGGGAGGATGGAGGCAGGTCTTGAGAATATTATCTGGGAAGAGTTTGATTCTGTGACTCCTGAAGACATGGACAGGATACTGAGTAGACTGAATGCTGCCACAGGTTTATTGGACCCGTGTCCCTCCTGGTTGGTGCTGGCCCCTTGGGAGGTTACACGAGGCTGGCTCCAGGGGATTATAAATGCTTCTCTGAGTGAGGGTGTCTTTCCCGCTGCTTTGAAAGAGGCAGTGGTGAGACCTCTCCTCAAGAAGCCTTCCCTGGACCCGGCAGTATTGGCTAATTACCGTCCAGTCTCCAATCTTCGCTTTGTTGCGAAGGTTGTTGAGAGTGTGGTAGCACGACAGCTCCCTCAGTACCTGGATGAATTGGCTTATCTGGATCCATTCCAGTCGGGCTTCAGGCCTGGGTACAGCACGGAAACGGCATTGGTTGCATTGGTTGATGATCTCTGGAGGGCTCAGGACAGGGGTTGCTCCTCTGTCCTGGTCCTATTAGACCTCTCAGCGGCTTTTGATACCATCGACCATGGCATCATGCTGCACCAGCTGGAAGAGTTAGGGGTGGGAGGCACCGTGTTGAGGTGGTTCTCCTCCTTCCTCTCCGACCGGTTGCAGTCAGTGTTAGCAGGGGGCAGAGGTCAACCCCAAGGCCCCTTGTATGTGGGGTGCCACAAGGGTCAGTCCTCTCACCCCTTCTGTTCAACATTTATGTGAAGCCGCTGGGTGAGATCATCCGTGGTTTCGGGGTGAAGTACCACCAGTACGCTGATGACACCCAGCTGTACATCTCCACCCCGGACCACCCCAATGATGCCCTTGAAGTGATGTCCTGGTGCCTGGAGGCTGTACGGATCTGGATGGGGAGGAACAGACTCAGGCTCAACCCATCCAAGACCAAGTGGCTGTGGTTTCTGACATCCCGATATAGTCAGTTGGTGCCATCACTGACTATTGGGGGTGAGTCGTTGGCCCCCACGGAGAGGGCTCACAACTTGGGGGTCCTCCTGGACTCACAGCTGTCTTTAGAAGAGCACTTGACGGCTGTGGCCGGGAGAGCGTTTTATCAGGTTCGCCTGATTCGCCAGTTGCGTCCCTTTCTGGATCAGGACTCATTAAATACGGTCACTCATGCCCTCGTCACTTCCCGCCTGGACTATTGCAATGCTGTCTACATGGGGCTCCCCTTGAGGAGCACCTGGAGGCTCCAGCTGATCCAGAATGCTGCTGCGCAGGTGGTTATGGGAGCGACAGGGCGCTCCCATGTGACCCCCCCTCCTGCGCGAGCTGCACTGGCTCCGGGTGGTCTTCCGGGTGTGCTTTAAGGTTTTGGTTACCACCTTTAGAGCGCTCCATGGCTTAGGACCAGGCTATCTACGAGACTGCCTTCTGCCACCAGTCGCTTCTCACTGACCAGTACGCTCCCATAGAGAGGAGCTCCTCAGGGTGCCATTGGCCAAAAAGTGTCGACTGGCGGCCCCCAGGGGGAGAGCCTTCTCTGTGGGGCACCCGCCATCTGGAACGAGCTTCCCCGGGAGATACGGAGGATCCCGGACCTGCGCACTTTCCGCCGTGCCATCAAAACATTTCTCTTCCAGCAGGCCGGTCTGGCCTAACCTCTCTTTTAAACTGTTTTTTAAAATTTTTAAAATTTTTAAATTTTAAATTTGTCTTATGAATTTGGGGTGTTTTAAATTTCGTTTTCCGGGCCAATTATTTAATTGTATTTTAATGGTTTTTTAACATTTGTATTATATGTATTTTATTTGGCTGTTCACCACCCTGAGTCCTTCGGGAGTAGGGTGGTATACAAATTCAATAAATAAATAATAAATAAATAAATAAAATGTTGCATATAAAACATGTAAGGCTAAGACAAGTGGTAAAATAGTAATAGTCATCACAAAAAGTGCCAAGTAAGATGCACCTGGACTCAGGACTTTCTCTAGATTATGATAAATAAATAAATAACTTTATTGTTATTGTACGTGTATACACAGTATACCCATACAACTAAATTCACTTAACACCCAAAGACCAGGTCCAACACACATAACAATCCCCAAACACCCTCCCACCCACCACAATTCTCCATCCCTAAACCACCCAAACATCCACACAAGAGACCAAGTAGTACTGTCCAACAGCTCACTGATGGTGCCCTTTAGTTCATTGTTGAACTAAACTAAATTAAAACTATAGCTCTGGGATAAAAACTATTCAGAAAACGTGTGGTCCGAGTTTTAATTGTTCTGTATCTTCTGCCAGAAGGCAACAGTCCAAAAAGATTGTAAGCAGGATGGGAAGAGTCTCTGAGAATGTTATGCAACTTTCTCAAACAGTGAGATTCGAAGATGTCATCCAGGGCTGGTAGCTGGAGTCCGATGATATTCTGGGCAGTTTTAATGATTCTCTGTAGAGCTTTTTTGTCTGCTACAGAGCTGCTCCCATATCATGCAAGAATTCCGTATGTCAGGACACTCTCAGTGGTGCTGCGATAGTAGGACAGAAGTAGATGCTGAGACAGATTTATCTTCCTGACCATTCTCAGGAAGTACAGCCTCTTCTGTGCCTTCTTCACAAGCATGTCAGCATTCATAGTCCATGAGAGGTCCTCCGAGATATAAATGCCCAGAAATTTAAAACTACCCATCCTTTCCACCTCCTCACCTATGGTAAGCCAAGTGAAGTAAACTTGCATTGTATAATCACCACCACTAATACCCTGTCTGTGGCACTACTGCTATTATTTATTGTTCGTATTCCCGTATTCTGCATATAAATTTTTGCTAAATGTGTAAATATCCCAGATATTTACTATTGCTTATTCTTGTAGAATTTATTCAATTACTTCACATCTTGAAAAACAATTGTATTTACAGAGAACAAAAAGATCAGCAATACTAGAAGCTTCAGTTGGCTCCTAGTATTTTATTAGGCATTTCAAAGAAAAAGTCAGATGAAATTTCTGCTAATTTAATAAAAGGGAAGAAACTTGCTTTAAACAAAACAGGGGGAGGACCTTAAAACTAGTGTCTTCTAAAATAAGCAGAACTATCAGTATAAGGTAGTTCCCATGGGTATTGAGAGTTAACCATGGATATTTCCCGCCACTTTGTAATATTAATATTTCATTTTAATTTATTATCTATCTATTTAGTCAAGTGGTACCCCCGCCCCCACCCCCAAGTGCCACTGGAACAGTCACAGCCGATGTCCTACCAGCTTCAGGTAAGGATGCAGTGGATGGACCACACACAGATCCATTTCATTATTTCCATCATAACTTTCTGATGCAGGTGGAGTTATAGAGTCTTTTTCCCCTGTTAATTTAAGCACTGGCTTAATGTCAGTTCAGCCATTTACTACAAAGTCTCAACTTGACAGCTTTAAGATGTAGCTACACTGATCTAGATGAATGTAAACTATAAAAGTCAAATAAAGCCTAATGAAACTGTAATACTGCTCAGTTTGTATCACCAATTAATGGCCGTTTTAGGCGGTATACAACTTTAAAATCTCAAGGCTGTAACTATTTTTTAAAATAACCATTATTTTTAAAAGTATTAGCAATTTAAAAGGGCCCAATTTCACCAGATTCTATACATTTCCTATGAAATCTTGCAAGATTTCCAATGAAAGCACAGAGATTTTAACCTTTAGCAGTCTTGCATGATTTAACCATTTATAATTCAACAACATTTTTGTAATCGTGTTTTATTGGGAGAGATCAGAGCTGCATCTAGGACTATTGTAAGTTTTCTCATGCTCACGGTGTTGCATTGCCAACATTGATTAAATAATATTTGAATTTATTTAAAAGATATTTTTGTAGATATTAAAGAACTATTCTCTCTCTAGAAAAAGGAGATGGAGAATAGGAGGAAAGCAAAGAGAAGTGTGAGACCAATGGCAGTGTAAGCACCTTTCCTCTGCTAGAAAGATAATTTGTGCAATTTTCTCCTTCCAGAATACTATGACTACACTGAGCGATGGAAGTGAAATTAAAATTTCATCTATTTTTCCTCCAAAAAAATTCGAGTTCCCAGCTGCAAGAAGTCTAAAAAGCTCTTCTGAATTGCACTCTAGCCAACCAGAGTATGGCAGGACATACTGTTTTCCTAATAGGATCAAAGCCTAAGATCAAAGCTAGTATGTTTATATTTGTGCACATTTTTCAAAGTTTGGAATAAATTGTATATGACGTTATATGAGTTATGCGTAATGCTTCTATGGACAGGTGCTGCTTCCATTTTCTACAGAGCAGCTATACTTTAATATTTTGTCTAGGTTTGCCCAGCCCACTTCCAAGAAGTATATATATTTTTATTATCGTTATGAATTCTTGAGCCCAAGAAGATTAAGTGTGTACTGATACTTCTTCACTTTTCTGCTTTGGGCTGGCACCTGCTGTTAACCTCATCTCTGTTTGTTTGTTTGTTGTGCTGAGCATCACAATGGTCTTTGTCCTTCTTCAATAGATATTCCTCAAGTCTTCTTCACCTCAAGATACTCAAGTGGTATCAACAACATTTTTTTTAGCCATATTAATTCAAGTTTTGTTTCTCCTAGTTCAGCATTTCTCATTAATAGGTTCTGCATATAAACTGGGTAGATAAGATGACAGTACGCAATCTTAACACGGTTCTTTATTCTACTTTTGAGCCAATTAGTTGTTCCTTAAGTCATTCTAATGTTCACTTTCTAGTCAGCATATAAATAGAAATGAGGTTCTCTGATGTGCTTAAGGACTACACATAAATTGCTCTAATTCATGCAGTAGGAAAAAATATGTACAGGTATTCCTCACTTAGTGACCAAAATTGGGAAGCAGTCAGTAAGTGAATTCATAGTTGTGCTTATGATCTTACTCCAGCGTTCCTTTGCTTTACAAACCTGTGAGATCATAAAATCAACTTTGTCATTTCATCACTATTGTAACTGCAAACAGTTACTAAAAAAGGTAACCATTAAATGAGAACCACCTGTAATCAGTAAACAAAATTTAAAGTAGTTTTGGAACTCAAGTTCTTCTTCTACTATCCATGGAAATGTGTTTGGTTTAACACCTTCTTTTTTGTTATTGGAATATAGATGGATCTGTTCCAGTCTTTTGGCAGTCTCATACTTGCTAAAAAAAACCTGCAAGCAGCATGCTAATAGCATCATCTTACAAAATTTTAAACTGTACTCATAGCATTTCATTTACACTTATACTAGAATACAGTGAACAATATTTTCTGCAAGCCACTTCATTTCATTTTTCAAATTGTCTGTTGTCATTTAGTGGAGACCCACTGGTGATTTGGGCATTTTTTTCAATATAGTTCATAAATTTGTTCTAATACTTCTTTGTATCAAGTAGAATGATCTTATCTTTGATTGTACCCATCTATGCATAAAACTTTTCTTTGACTTTCATTTCTTTAAAAAAGTATTTTGTCTTTCTTTGTTGGGTGTCTAGTTTATATCTCCCTGACACTTTTGTTCTTTCAGATTCAGTAGATTGTATTGTCAACCATTTCTTCTTCTTTTGATAAGTCTAGTGTGAAATATGTTTATTGTTTTGTCCTTAATAACATTACAAATTTTGGTCCAGAGTTCTCCATGAACTCTATTCATCACTTCTATTTTAATAAATCTGTTGTTTATCCTGACCACATACTCATACAGAATATTGGGAGAGTCCAATTATCCCTTACTCATTTTACCTTTCCCTTTCTCTCTTAATTTTGAAGAAAGGGCTAATATATGACCCTAGTTCCAACATGGACTTCTCCATTATTATTTGCCCCAAGTGGACTGCAGACCACAAGCAACATATTTGGGACCACTCAGAGGAAGGAACAATTGGACTAAGAAATGTGCATAGATCTTGCTTCTCAAGGGTGATCTGTGTCTATTTTTTCTTTCAAATAAAAACAGTTAGTGCTTTTTAGATATTTTTTTTACAGTTGTGTATTGCATTTATTAATAATAAAAATTATAGTTAGCACACTTCCTGAGCCTGTTTTATTTACTTGATTGACATAGTGCTTTTTGAAATCCTGATGCTTTCTTTGCAAAGAGTTTCTTGATTTACTCTATTAAATATTTCCTTTGTTTACTCTATTACATTTTATAATGTAATTATTTAATCATTATTTGACTATAAAATGAAGGGAAAAAATTATGAAATCACAATACAGTCATTACATCTTGTCAAGCTTAATAGAGTTCCCTTTTTCCTCATAGTTTTCTGTTTTCTTTCATATGAAGGGGGCTGCCTTATATGAATTTCCCCAAAATGAATGTCCTTCAGATTTGCATCTTGTATTTCCTAATCTTAGGCATCATCCATATGCTATTTGTAGTGAACAGCCCACTTTGAATATCTTGAATAATTCTGAGATACTAATCAATAATCCAGAAGGTCCCTCACCATGCTCAAATTTCATCTAAAGCCCAAGAATCCAAATTCCTCACCAAGACATTGGTTCACTATGAATGTGCGGTTACAGACTCATAAAACTAATTGGCAGAGCTTGCCCAGGTAATAAAATGAAATAATTCTACAGCTTTTGCATTGAAAGCTACTACTGCCTAAGGCCCTGAAGTATAGACAGGATATTTTTGCTTAGTATTGTGCCCAAACGTCTAATTTGATTAGATCACTGCTTCACTGACAATCTAGGCCCCGATGAGGTAGCCATGTTTATCTCACAACTAAAAAATGACAAAGCAGCCTGAAAGGATATAATCATACAAAAAGGCTAAAGGAAAAATGGGAGCCCAAATTCTGATTGCTTTTCTTTCTATAATACAGAGTTTTTCTAGATCCCTGAAGACTGGAACAAATCCATCATTATTTCAATCTACAGAAAAGGAGATAAGAATCCTCCAATTTTCTTCTGCCCCTATTAAGTGTAATTAGCAAGATGTGTGTCAGGCACTTCTGTGGAAAACCCATAAACAGGTTGGAGCAACATAACATCCTGGAAGAAAAACAAGCCAGTTTCAAGGAGGAGCAGTTACAGCTCAGTCAATGTCTTAGTCTTAATTTTCTACAGAAAAATATATTGTTCATCCATGCAGGATTCTCCATTGTTTTTATTGATTCAAAGGCAGCTTCTAGCTCCCTACATTCCATGGAGAAACAGAATGCTGTTTCTACTAACTGATGCCTTTTGAAAGCAATATAATACTATATGAATTTACTCTGATGCTTCAAGTCACCTCTCATCAATAATCCACATTCACAAGGTGTGAGAAAAGTTTGCATTCTGGTGCTCTTCCCCCTTTTCTACTTCTATATTAATGTGTTGGTTCAAGTTTTGATAAACTCTGAGTTTCATTCCCCATCCCAGGTTACTGACTGGCTAAATAATTGACATCTTTCCATCCTTCTATATGTAAAATGTTGTAGCAGTCCTTTCTTAAATACCAGTGAGCCTGAGATAAACTCTTGGAGGTCTTGCTTCTTATTCCAGCAAGGAGCAGCAGGTTATCTATTACAATAAAACTAAAGTAATCATGTTTTGTAAAGGGCTTTTTCTCACTCTAGGAAAATGTTGTTAGTATTAATCAAAATAAAGTCTTTACATATTTGGTTATATCTTTCCAAGCCTTGGTTACTTGAAAAATCAGCAATAGTAGGTCACCCCTAAAGCCCATAAACTTTAAAGCACAATTTTGCACTTTGCTAATTGCAGTGGCAATAACTATATCCCAGCTGCCATACCTTTAAAAAAAACCCTTTTATTAGCTATTATTATATGATGTGCAGGCTTGTTCTTTAAGCTGTACATGACTAGTTTACTCTAATTTTTAGAGCATTATTGTAAGTGCTTCCTGCATATTAAATTCATGACTGACCTAATTCCTGGGGTGACCTATATGCTTTGCTGGTTAAAATATTGGTTTAAATGATTTTAAATGGATACTTAGGCCTCCCTGAGCTTATAGTTAATTGTATATCTCCATGGAAATCAGGCTTTCTCATGTCTTTAAAATAGTATTAGTTATCAGCCTAGTATCTGACTTTATTTGGTTCTGAGAAAATCTAGTCTGCTCTGCAACAAAGAGCCCTCAAAACCAATATTCAGCAAACTTTGTAAATGTGAATATGTACCTGAGTCACTCTTGACTCTAATGACTACACAGGAAAGTTCATGGAGTTTTCTTGGCAGCATTTTCAGAAATGTCTTGCCAATGACTTCTTCCTAAGCTAATAAAAGACTGACTCAAAGTCACTCTACTGGCTTCATGCTCCCAATACAGGAGTGGAACAGATTCTTCCAGTTTCCTCTTCAATGTCTTTACTCACACATCAAACTGGCTTAGTCCAATTCTAGCAAAATCCTCTCTCTCCTTAAGAATGTGCTTCTTCAGGAGGCTGTTCTCTTGTACTAAATACTTAATTAACATTCTCTGCCAGTCCCACAAGATGGCTTTCACTCTAGCCCACCGTTTCACACTCAGAGACACATTAAAAATGGTGACTTTCTCACGTCCTTCTTTTTAATTGAAAGTTTTACAAAGATGATAAAAACTAAGCCAAGATAATAAAGAATAAAAGCAGCAAAGGAAGTAAGAAGAAGAAATAAAAAAGTGAAAGTACAGAAAGAAAGAATAAAGAAATAGAAGTTTCTAATTTCCTTTGCAGAAAATATAATTACAATTACAAGATTATATCTTACTCTATGATTACAAAAGAAAGCTCACTTTTTTTTATTATCCTATTTTTGATGATGATGCGGAGGAGGAGGGGAAAAAAAACCTTTTCCTAGCCTCATTAGCCAGCTCATTTGAGGCATATACTTTTCTCCTGTTAACTAATTAGTCACTGCATATCTCCACAACACTTATTTATTGCAATTGCCATCTCTATCAAATATTTGTTCAGAAATTTGAGTAGGTTACCTTCTTATGTCAAGATTTGTTTATAATTTTCAGTTACCTATAATGTCCTTTACTGTTTTCTACTGTGCTTTGGTCTTTGATAGTAAAGTTAAATAAATGAATAAATAAGCAAAGAAATTAATTTCCACCAATTAGGATGTTGATTAGAACTCTTAAGTGTTTAAACACTTTGGGGGAAAGCTGTGGAACTTGCCTTTTTTTGAATGACATGTCTGCACAACAAGCAGAAATGCAATCAATATTTTCAGCATAGAAATGAAGTATTGAGCACCTGTTTCTTTTACATTTTTCTTTGCCATAGCAGATGTCAATTCTCTCTTCAAGAAGGAGGGGCATTTATGGGTATTTTCTCTTAAATCCTCAGTGCTGTTACTTAGTGATTGTTTTAACACAGAAATTAACCTGGTTTTGAGAAGTTAGTTCACACAAGAGCTCCCAGCAGGATCTCTCTCTATGTGCTTTGGCAATTAATTTTAGACAAGTCAGCTGCAGAATCTTCAGCTACAACTGTGAAGGACTGAAACTAGAAATCCATATTTTTTCTCACTCACAGATCACATATAGGCACAACTGATTGAGCAATCTCACTTTCAAAGGCATTGTAGTTTTTTTGAAAATCATCTTTCTTCCCTTTCTTGCAAAGTGGGACATCTAGCATTTTTCATTGTCTTCTATCTGTTCGATTCTTCATTTGGAGTGGAATTGCCTCCTTCCTATCCTCCTACAATATAGTTTGCAAGAGCCTCCTACAATGGTAGGGCCACCAGGATAATCTTTCCTTCACAACTATCACCCACTGGAACTCTTCACTGAGAAGTGCAGTCACTGCAAATCAGTGCTTCCAACCTCTAACCTCTATGAATGGTTCAGAAGGAAACCATGGTTGATGGTTTCAACAACCACTGGAAGTTCTAGTAAGACCATAAAGGTACACTTCCCCATGGATGACAGTGGTCATTCATCAGAACAGCTAATTCTGGTTTAGTCCCAAGTCAAGGTCTTGACTGGAAAAGTATATATAGCTAAACTGCTTCCCCTAGGATGGTCTATTACTGAACCCCAAGCACAGTCTCAGTAGCTTTCCCCAAAAGAGAAAGGTTGGACATAAGATGATACAGATAGGGAGATGCACCCCTTTCCAGGGGGGTGGGGGTGTGAATCATAGTTTCTTGCAAGGCAGCCAATATCACTTTCCCAGAACAGCACTGACAACCTTCCAGATCCAACTTGTAATCTCTCCTCCAGACCTCCCACAAGGAGAGAATAAAGCCCACAGATAGTCAGGTATAGTCAAAAGTGTATTTCATCAGAGTTCATAGCCTACAAATTATCCAAGATAAATTGATAGACATCTAGTCTATCTAGTCACCACAATGCACTCTGCTCATGAAGTCTCCTGAACATTTTTGCCAAAGTGAACAACTTCAGTTACAAAATGGTGTGGTAACTGATCATACTAACTGGGTATTCATCCACTCTCTTCTAAATGTCCACTGAAGCAATAAGAATGGATAAGTAATTATATTTCACTTCCCTTATCGTTAAAAAGACTTACGGCTGAGTAAATACCCAAGCTGAGTCAGATTTCCTTTCTAATGTTCTTAGTGACTTTTTGGCCATTTGAGTTTCGGAGCTCAGTAGGTAGGTCTCACTCAGTAGGTAAACCAAGGAACTATCCAGAATTGGCCAACAGAGAAGAGCACCTGGGACAATTATAAAAAATGTCCAGGTTGGTGCTTGTTGCCAGTAACTAACCAAGCACAATAAAACTGCTTGGAAAACACACTCAAGTATCTGTTGAAAAAGTTCAGACTCATGAGGGATCTGAGGTGAACCATTTTAATTGATATCCTGCTCCCAATTTTCTTGGGCTTTCTTCTGTATTCACTGAGAAAAAAAATCATTTTCTCATTAAAAAGAATGATAGACCTCCATGTTTCTCAGTTGCTGCTTTTTTGCCAATATCCAGATCATTGTAGGAAAACAAAATGACAATGATTAAGAGAAACAACATCAAGTTGAACTTTGCCACAATTATATAAAGTAAGCTCTTTCAAGAATGAATAACACTTTTTTAAAAAAGAGTATTACTTGTACAATCATTTGAATGCTATCTTTTTCTGGATTGTATGCACACATAGGCATTTACACTCATTAAAAACATAAATCATGAATCAACTGATTATGAAGAATCAGTGTCTCATTATATTCCCATACCTTTTATTATCTAACTGAGGTTCTTTTCACCAAAGACTCTGTGGAAAAGTAGAGTTTATTGCTTTTCTAAATATTAACTGAGAAGGTCATCTTGGCCTTGGTGACAAGATGTTCAAGAATGAAAGGTTTGCCACTAAAAAATCCATTTTTCATATCTCTTCTCTTCAACTTTTTCTAATATTCCCTTCCAGCTAACTTATAGAGGGCAAGCAGATGCTACTTGGAATAGTAGGTCTGAAAAATAAGAAGTTCATAAGAAAAAGGCATAAAAAAGATTGGCTGATCAAAAGGTTCCCTAGCCACAGCCTTCACTACTGCTCTAGAAGCCCCAGAAGCTGAGGAAAACCCTAGATTGTGTACCTGCTCTTTTGAAGGAAGTGAAACTCCATGAAGAGCTACAGAAAGAATATCCTGGGCACTAAGTGTCTCTGCACTAATAGTAATTCCATTCTGCTGGGATTCAATCTGAACATATTCCAACCTGTTCAGTCTATCACAGTCTTTAAGCACCAGATCAATGCATCTATTGCATCTCCTATTCTGCCAGGTATAGATATAGAAATAAATAAGCCTTATTAACATACAGTACTTTTTTTGAAGCTGAAAGTTAAAGGATAAGATGAATGATCAATGATTAATGATGGATAAGAGACTGTACACTTAAATATGTTTATGAGAAATAAAAATAAAAAATATGCAAAAAAAAACCCATATTGTACTAAGGATTTTCTTTACCAAAATTAATGAAGGGCCTGTATTTGTTTCTTCAAAGGGAGGCCAAAGAGGACCAAGGGTGATAATAAGAGATGCCACTGAGAGAACTATCAAGACAAGGAAGGGTGCATATCTTTGTTTCCATACAGATTCTGCATAGTTCAACTACAAGATGAACTAGTTCATCCACAATAGGAGCCTTGGTAGTACAGTGGTCTAAGGCACCCTGTTATTAAGCTGGTTATTAAGACCAGCTGCCTGCAATTACTGCAGGTTCGAATCTCGCCAAGGCTCAAGGTTGACTCAGCCTTCCATCCTTTCTAAGGTAGGTAAATTGAGGACCCAGTTGTGGGGGCAATAAGCTGACTTTGTATAAATATACAAAAGGATGAAGGCTATTGCTGAGCACATTGTAAGCCACCCTGAGTCTCCGGAGAAGAGCGGCATATAAATCAAATTAAAAACAAAAAACAAAAAAACAAGAGCAACTAGGGCAGTTTCCATTCTCGTACCTAAATCCTTCCTAAAAGTGATTCATGTAATCTTTAGTTGCTGTACCACTATCTCTATAGCAGTCTTCCCTAACTGTACAACACAGCCAGGTCAAGTGAT
Organism: Pantherophis guttatus; assembly: GCF_059756535.1. Classification (NCBI taxonomy): domain Eukaryota; kingdom Metazoa; phylum Chordata; class Lepidosauria; order Squamata; family Colubridae; genus Pantherophis; species Pantherophis guttatus. The sequence goes on from NC_142066.1 coordinate 49,680,334, forward strand.
GGTTTTTTGAGGGATCCTTACACTCTTTTCAAGATTTGCAGCCTCAGTTTATTACCTCTGTCAACTCATGAAACTATGCTCCCAACTATGAATATGAACAATTTTGTTGGCAAGATTCTTAGCAAACTGATCACAGATCCTTATAGATTAGTGATGGGGACCCTTTTAGGCATAGAGTGACCAAACCAGAAGGCCCACATGTGCGCCAGAATGCCAGAAACCCAATGACCACCTGGCTGAGCTGGGGCAATGGCGCATGTGCCCACAGAGAGGGGTCTGTGTTCCACCTCTGGAACGTGTGCCATAGGTTCGCATCACGGTTACAGATGAAGCTTCCAGTACAAAAGTGCATCGCTGCAGTAGATATAGAAAGATATTGATACTTCACTGACCTTATTGCATGATTTAAGCTCACATCTGAACCCATGTCTGGCCGGCTTTACTCTTGTGTTTCTGCTAGCATTCAGAAATGCTTCTTTTCCCAAAGCAATTTATAATCCAAAGATAAATTAGGGAATCGGAAGAGGCCTTTTGGGAGCAATTCTGTGAAGCCTGTGAAGAGACTGGTCAGCCACTTGTCTGGAATGCTATTTGGACTAGAAGACCTCCAAATTCCCTTCCAACTCTGTTATTCTGTTATTTTATCATCTCCATAATTCAAACTTCAACTAGGTACTCAGATTTCCAAGGGACCCAATTGATTCCATAAGCACCTAGAATAGAGCATATTAATGGGGCTGTTTCCTATAGAGAAATTAAAGGTGTCCACAAGTTTTAAAGTGACCAGAAAGTCATCTGACTGTGATGAAGGGCTTATGTTAATGTTTCCCATCTTCAGATCATGTACAAATTTGTCAAAGATAAAAGTTAGCTATAATATATAGTGCCCAGTCTGTGTCAGAGCCGTGATGATTTGGAACAAACCAGAATTTGCATGGAGATTGTGAATTCCCAGCTGTCTCAAACCTCTCCACATGGAGGTTGAAAGCCCCAGCAAGCCTTAGCTGGGGCCGGGGCCAGCAACCTTAAACACTCAAAGAGCCACAAAGACCCTAACCAGAAGCCCCCCATTGAGTTCTGGAGCCAACCGGAAATCTGGTTTCCCCCACTATAGAGTCTCCTCCTAGCATGGCGTCCTTTTTCCTCTGCCGACCAGAAGTTCGGTTCCCCCACCATAGAATCTCCTCCTAGAGTGGCATCCTTTTTCCTCTACCTGTCCTAACCAAAAGTCCTATCAATTGTGGAGCCCACAGGTGACAGGGAGCCACAGCAGAGAGATAAAAGAGCCATGTGCGGCTCCAGAGCCGCAGGTTGCTGACCCCTGGCCTAGGGAATCCATCCCAACTGTAAGTAAAGTTAAGTACACAGAAACGAGTCTGCTGGGCCATAGTGGAAAGTATACATTAGTGGTATCTCCATTTTGTTCTTCATATGCAATTCTACTTACAGGACTTCATATCCAGCAACCTGCAGAACAACATAGCTGAACACTATCAAAGTTGCCACCTCTCCTCGCTAACCTGGTATTGAGGCTGGTATCCCATGTGAAGCCTGGCCATGCAGATCTCATACAGAGGAATTCTGATACTCTTCTCTAAGCAGGTCTGAGAGATAGATACCAGATCCACTTTCTCTTCTGTCACTAAATCATGGAGGAACCATGTCTTCTTAAAAAGATTTGTCATTCCCCAAAACAGAAATAATAACAAATCTGAATCCAAGGCTTCCAGCAACCCAGCATCCAGGAAACTACGCTGAGACTTGAGTCACCATCAACCCAAGCAATCTCAGAAGCAGGCATTCCTTAGCATCAATCCTATTCCCACATATAGCAACAGAGACACCTCCTCCAATACACCATCTCCAACTCATTGTATCTTTCCAACAGCAAGGATTACCTAACCATTTCATCTTAGCTCTTCACCCCTTCTTCTTCTATCAGTGTTGGAAATATATGAAAAAGAAAGCAACAAAAATTATTTTATATTCTCTTTCAATTAATCTTAACACTCATTTTGGAATAAGGTTTTGTTCCACTTTTCATTTCTTCTGAAGCAAATATATGTCACTTGGATTTATCTTGCCACAGTATGCTAATCTTAATAATGTTAGAACATAGCAAACTAGCTTGTCATCCATAAAGGAAACAATGATGACAAATGTTTGATAGTCATATTTTTAATCATTTCTCTAATTAATATGCTAGCAAGGATGGATATGCAACTGAGGCCAAAGTAATAGTCACATAATGAGTAAATAATTAATAACATGCTATCTCATCACATGCTGCTGCACATAATATGAACTGTTGTCATAAACTAAGTATTATGAATTTTACATTTGATTCAATATTCTTTTATATACACATCTAAAACATATTGCAGACTTTAATTGCTTCCTGATTACAATTAACTGCTGCCACCTAGTTACCGTTGGCTGAACTTGTACAGGCAGTCCTTGGCTTATGACTACAATCAGGACTGGAAGTTCATGGAAGCACTGGAAGCTAAATGACCTGGTCATAAGCAAGACATCATGTAATCACATTACATAGTGACCCAGAATCCTGCAATCCCTGTTGCCATCATTAAGTAAATTGTACCAGAAATGCCTCTTTGCACAGAGCCCCTGGGAAGGGAATCAGAATCAGAACAGAGCTGGAAGGGATCTTGGAGCATAAGATCCTATATCATTTCAAACAAATGACTGTCCAGTCTCTTCTTTAAAACCTCCTGATGAAACCCCTACAACTTCTGACTGCAAGCTGTTCCATTAGTTAATTGTCATCACTGTTAGGACATTTCTCCTTAATTCCAGGTTTCTTCTCTCCTTGATTAGTTTCCATCCATTGTTTCTTCTCCTGCCCTCAGGTGCTTGGAAAATAAATTGACCCTCCTCCTCTTTTTGGCAGCCTCTCAAATACTGCTATCATGTCACCCCTAGTCCTTCTTTTCTCTAGATCAGCCAAACCCAAATCCTGCAACCATTCTTCATATGTTTTAGTGTCCAGGCCTTTAATCATCTCAGTTGCTCTTCTTTGCACTTTTTCTAAAGTCTCAACATCTTTTTTGTAATAAGGTGACCAAAACTGGATGCAATATCCAGGTGTGGTCCTACTAAGGATTCATAAAATGGTACCAATATTTCACATGATTTTGATTCTATGCCTCTGTTTATACAACCAAGGATTGTATTAGCTTTTTTGGCTGCTGCAGCACACTGCCGACTCATGTTTAAGTGATCGTCCACTAAGACTCCAAGGTTCCTCTCACAGTTACTGTTTCTGAGCCAGTTTTCACCTAATCTGTTGCAGCTTTGGTTTTTCCTGCCCAGGTGTAAAACCTTGCTTTTCTCCACATTACATTTCATTTTGTTGGATAGGGCCCATTGTTCAAGTCTGTCAAGATCTTTTTGGATCCTGAGCTTGTCTTCTATGATGTTGGCTAGTCCTGCCAGCTTGGTGTTATCTGCAAATTTGATGAATTCCCCTTCTATTCCCTCATCAGAAGTAGGTTGTGGTCTACTTCATTAAATGCCTTGCTGAAATCTAAATATATTATGTCTACAGCATTTCACCTGTCTACTACGGTAATTTAGTCACTTTGTCAAAGGATAAAATAAGATTGGTTTGGCATAATCTGTTTTTAACAAACCCATGCTGGCTATTAGTTATAACTTTATTTATTTTTAGATGTTCACAGATCTGTTTTTTGATTATTTTTTCCAGTATCTTCCCAGGTATTGATGTTAGGCTGACTGGTCTGTAGTTTCTGTTTTTCTCCCCTTTTTTGAAGATGGGAACCACATCAGTTCTTTTCCAATCCTCTGGTAGTTCCCTGGTGCTCCAAGATTTTTTAAAGATATGATAAGATATGATTGCAATGGTAATCATAATCGTAATGGTACAATGATAAAGATATGATTCAATGGTAAAGGGATTGGCAGTGTTTGTATTATGAAAGAAAGGATGGGGGAGGCTGCTTTTGTCTTTTCTTCTTTTTTTCACAGCCAACTCCATATAATCCAGGAACTTGGCACAAAGGGGAATTTTGGCATCCTGCAGCTCCGTTAAGCTATTTTGTACTGCTACTTCTTTTTTTGCCTTGTAAAGTCAACCCTGAGGCCTGAGAGATACTGATTGGCCCAAGGACACCCAGTTGGTATTATGTCCCAAGAACCAGGCAGTGGGAACAAAAAGATAGTGCTGAAGATCTGCTGGGGTGGTGGAGTGCAGAGCAGCAGAGGACTAAATAGATGGGGAAGTGATAGGTGGGGAAGTGATAGATGGGAGATAGATGGGGAAGTAATAGGTGGGTGAGAGCAGTTGCAGCACTCCCATGGTCATTAGTGTGGCAGATTACCCAGTGCCTAAACATGGATCACATTATTGCAAAGGGTAAGGCAAGAGCCATAACTTTAGGCATGTGTTGTAAGTCCCTTTGTTCAGCAACATTGAAACATATGGCTGCTGAATGAATGGCCATAAGTCAAGGACTATCTCTAAAACTGTAAAACTGAGCAGAGTTGAACCTGATTAATAGCAACAGGAAATGCCAGAATTGTAGACTGGGAAGTAAAAAAATATCCCAACAAAAGGCAATGACAAAACATTCTTATATTGCTGCCAAGACAGTTATGCTGATATGTCCATAAGTCATCAGGAGTGGAGCTCACTTTGAAGGAGATTTAATCTGAAAGACAATCCTTCTAAATAATTTTCAGCAAACTACATTCAGTGGCCATTGGAAGAGTTCTTGTTTAAATTGGAATTTAATTGCCCAAAGCTCAGCTTGGATGAGGGTTCAATATAGTTTGTCATAGACTATTTTTTGGTGCTTTCTAGACAATGTTGACTTTTAGAAACTGCCTGGACATGCAAGATTTCAGAAGTATTTTGTCACTGCCTCCTTTCTAGGCCTGAGAGATACTGATTGGCCCAAGGACACCCAGTTGGTATTACACCTAAGGCAGGACTAGAACTCACAGGTTCCAGCTTTAAGTCTTAACTACCATGCCAAACTAGCTCTCATGTTCTAGAACTCTATTTCTAATTGAAGAATCATGGAGTTTCCCATTCTATTATCAAAAAGATGTGACAACACATTTGATCTTCATTGATAGCAGTTTGGTGGAAATGACAAAAATTGTGCAACTTCCGTAAGAAGAAATCATGGACTGAAGACAGTTCTGTGGAAAGCTAAGCCGACAACTGCAGCAAAGCACTAAAGAACCTGTAAGTAAATTAATACTTCAGAACCTCTCTGGACAAGGAGAGGATAGGTGATTGCTCCTATATACTCCAGTCCAAACAGTTGCTACTTACAAGAAGATTGCAAGACAGAGGCAGATTTTAAGCACTGGGAAATGACATCTTGCTCGCAACTGTGGTCAGTGCCTTTTAAAGAACACTAAGTTCACAAACTTCCTTTTCTATTCACATTCAGAAATTGCTTGTTAAGACTTTTAAGCTATTAGAGATTTTTGGATTGACAAGATTGAAAATGGTGGCTGAATTTACTTTCAATCTTTACCAAAGAAAATATTAACCATAAGTTTAAGAATTTTTAAATTGAAATAATCAGTTAAATAAAATATTGTAAGTTATAAGCAGTTTAAGGCTCTAGTCAAATTAGGATTAAGATTTTGGAATCACTTCCCAAGGGAAATAGATTTATTTGGACTTTGGCAAAATAAGAAAAATCATTTTAAAAAATTGGACACTAGAGGGAACTAAAGGTTATAATTAAAGGAAAATATACACAACCCTGATTAGCTTGACTGATAAAATGACATAAAATATTTTAACAATGAAAATACTGAAGGACACTTTTGAAAAATGGAATCAGAAGTTAGTATCAAAAATATCAACAGCAATAGACGGTGTCCAAAATGTTATGCAAGAAATTGCAGATGAAGAATAAGTTTAACTGACAAGATAGAGATGACATGAAAGTGGATCTATAAATCATAGACTGTTTGAATGATATAAAAAAAGATTTCCCACTGAACATACAAAAGAAAGTGGTTGATGACTTAAAAATCCAAAAGCTATATATATATATATATATAATGTTGCAATATTTTCAGGATCAGACTCAATAAGATTAGTAAGAGTTAAAGGTTTAAATATATTTCCTTTTATTTACAATAGGCATTCTATATTCACTGAATATTCACAGATAGAAGCAAGGAAAAGGGTGCATGTAGCTCCTTATATATACAATGGGTGGAGCTATATGTGGGAGTGGTGAATTATGAATACATTAAGAAGTGAAGAATAAGTTAACCCCTGATACCCCGTTCATATACTATTTACACATTAGAGAATAAGGCATTTACATCTGACAAATCCCCCTCTAAATGCCGATTCGTTATGCAACACCAATTACATTCAGATTCAGGACAATACAAAACATACAATTTAGAAGTTAAATATTTATGTTGCTTAGAAGGTAAAGGCTTTGTCAATATGTCAGCTAATTGTTCTGAAGTATCACAATGCACTGCTTTGATAAATCCATCCTGAGATAATTGTCTCACATGTTTAAATTTTATATCTATGTGTCTGGACCTTTGTCCAATAGCATCAGATCTAGATATTTCAATGGCTGCTTTATTGTCTTCATGCATAACAAAAGGCAAAGCAGGTTTTTTCCAAACATCTGAAATTAAATCATTAAACCATACAAGGTTATTTGCAGCTTTGGATAAACAAACATATTCCACTTCTGTCGTTGAAGTGGCCACTAGTTCCTGTTTACCAGTGTACCAGTAAACTGGACAGTCATTTAAGAGGAAAATATAACCAGATGTACTTTTTCTACATGAGGTGTCTCCAGCCCAGTCCGCATCTGCGTAACATGTAAGCTTTGGTTCTTTATTGTCATTAGGTTCTAACATTAAACAAAAGTCTAGTACTTTTCAGATATCTTAAAATTCTTTTAACAGCTTCCCAGTGATACATTGTTGGTTTGCTGACATGTCTGGATAATAAATTGAGTGGTAAGGCGATATCTGGTCTTGTCCAATTAGATATATAAAGAAGTGAACCTATGATTGATCTATAAAATGTGTTATCCTTGAATTCGGGGGAAGATTCATCAGTATTTCTTAGAAAATCAGTTTGCATAGGAGTATCACAAGGTTTGGCATTGTTTAAATTGCATTTATTTAAAAGTTCTATGATCTTATCTCTCTGAGTAAGTTTGAATCCCCTTCTAGTCTTATTAATTTGAACACCAAGATATTTGTTTACTTTGCCTAGGGATTTTAACGAGAAATGTTCATTTAGCTTAGTTACAAAAGTTTCTCTTCTCTCTTTATGTTTTCCTATGTATAAAATGTCATCCACATAAATCAATACAAATTCAATGTAATCATCACCCTTTTTGACAAAGAAACAGTTATCAGCAGTGGTAGCGTTGAAGTCCATGGTTTTAAGTACTTTTACTAAACAATCATACCATCGTTTACCAGATTGTTTTAACCCGTATAAACTCTTGTTTAACAACCAAATCTCATTTTTGTTTGTGTATTGACTGTGAGGTGCTCTTACGTATATTTCCTTATCTAGTTTTGCGTGTAGATACGCAGTCTGTATGTCATATTGAAATACATCAAGATTGAGTGCTGATGCTACCACTAGAGCTGTTTTGACACTCTCTGTTCTTACTGTGGGGGAATACGTGTCAGTATAGTCCTCCGGATATTTCTGTGCATAACCTTGTGCAACTAGTCTGGCTTTGTATAGAGTATTGCCTCCCTCTAAGTTCTTAATTTTATATATCCACCTGGTACCAATAATTGTTTTATCTTTAGGTGCAATTGCAGGTGTAAATACATTTAATCCTTGTAAACTTTCCATCTCCTTTTTCATCGCTAATTCCCATTTTTCTTTTTCTTCACGAGGGAGTTTTAACACTTCCTCATATGTATTAGGTGTTGTTGGCTCACCATCCATGTGCATTATATAATCCTTGTATTTATTTGGCATTTGATTTCTGGTGTTTCTAATAGTTTTTTCAGGTTTACTATCGTTATCATGCAAATATCTTGCTTCCTTTTTTGTTAGTGTGTCTGTCTTTATTTTGTGTTGGCTATTTGTCCAAGTTTTGTTTTTGTTTTTATATTTGTTGATATTTTGCTTTTCTATGGTCCCTTTCTCATGAGATTTTGTATCTTTGTATTTATTTGGAAATATTTCATTAAGATGTAATTTAGACCAGTTGGCCTGTTCATGGAACACAGCTGTTCTGGAGACTATAAATTTGTTATTATTATCAATGAATCTGTACCCTTTAGTGCCAGTCTCATATCCCATAAATCTGAGTCTTCTGGATACGTTTTCTCCCTTTCTTCTTAATTGCTTAGGTATGTGTACGTCTGCAGTGACTCCGAATATGTGCATGTGTGCTAATTTTGGTTTCCTATTATACATCACTTCATATGGTGTCTTATTTACAATGCTGGACCAGGTTCTATTTTGTGTGTAATTTGAATAATGTAAGGCTTCTGACCAGAATTGTTTGCTTAAACCAGCATCTTCCAATGTGCATCTAATCATGGTTTGTAATGTTGAATTCTTCCTCTCTACAATCCCGTTCTGGAATGCAGAAAATGGACTAGATTTGTAATGTAGCATTCCTTTGTCTTTTAACCATTGGGAGAATTCTTTAGACATGAATTCACATCCCCTATCTGTCATGATTTGTTTTATTTTGATATTGTGTTGTGTTTCTATGCGTTTGTAAAATTCTTTAAATTTTTGAAAGGTTTCATCTTTGTGTTTTAATGTATAAACAAATCCATAGCGGCTATAATCGTCTACTATTGTCAAGAAGTAACCTTTTCTATAAGTGATTGATGGAGTTAATGGACCAACTAAGTCCATGTGTACTAAATCAAAAATTTTGTTAGTTGATCTAGTAGATTTTCTTGGCCTGGGACTAGTTTTTAGTTTTGTAGATTTACATACTGAGCATTCCAAATAGTTTTCACAATTTTTTATTTTAACACCTTCTGCGTGTTCAGTCATTTTTTGTACTACAGGAAAACTGGCATGTCCTAATTTCCTATGTAAGATGTGAGCACATTCATCATGAATTGGCTTACCTATTTTTGGTTTTTTTTCATTGTGTGCATCTATGTGATCATGAGATATTTTACATTCATCATTATCACTGTTGCTAATATTTTCATCATCTACTTCAATACAATCTCCCATATTTGAATCAATGTTATGCAGCCATTTTTCCTTTGTTATCAGATAAGGTAGGCCTCCTTTAATCATCACAGTGCCTATATTTATTTTATTCTTCTCTAAAGTCGCTTTTCCTTTTGAAAAAACAATGTTAATGTCAGAATCTCTACTTAGTTTTATGGCACTTAGTATGTTATGAGGTATTTCAGGTATTAGTAATACCCCCTCTATTTTTCCTAGACCAGGCAGGGTTACATTCCCTCTACCTAATACTTGAACCTTTTCTTGGTTAGCTACCTTTATTACAAATTTATCTTCTGTAAATGAAGACAATATATTTTTGTTATTAGTGGTGTGATTAGTTGCTCCAGAATCAATAAGCCAATTATTGTTCTCATTTTGCTGTATGTTAGTGTTGTCTTGTTTATTTAACCCATTCAGTGAGCCAGATTTTCTATCCTTTGAATTATCTCTGCCCCCTCTATTCTCTTTGTAATTTGGTGGGCTTCTATATCTATGTCTATCTATGGAAGACTGTCTATAATTGTATTTGTTCCTATATTCTGACCTATGTCTTTCCTTTGAAATCTTGGGGCAATCTCTTCTATTGTGTTCCCTGGATCCACAATTGTGACATTTAAATGTTTCATTATATTTTTCTTGGAAAGCTACTTTCCTATATGGTTTGTGTTCTGTGTGATTGTTAGAACGATTTCTTCTTGAATTGTCTTCTGCTATCAATTTATTGGATAGACTTTCTATGGATAAGTATCCTAGATTGATTGTGTCTAAATGTGACATAAAATTGTCCCATGATGGATCAAGTGAGTTGATAATAACACTTTTCATTGTTTGGTCTGAAATCACCTCCCCCCTCAAATGCAGCTCAGCTCTTATTTTGTTTAAAGATATTAAATGCTCACTTATGGAAACCCCTGGTTTTATCCTAGATGAAAAGAAATCTTTAGACATCCTTGTGGTGGTAGCTACACTATCACTGTGAAACAAATTAAACATGCATTGAATAATTTCTGAAACAGTCAGATTTGGCTTAATGCTGTGATACATTGCAGGAGACACACTAGATATTATTAAGAAAAATGCTTTATGGTGTAAACAATCTATTTTTAGAGTCCAAGGTCTTTTTGGGGGACTAGTGATAAAAAATAGTAAGCTTTCCTTCATAAAGACAACCTGGAGCTGTTGATACCATTCTTGCAAGTTAATGCCATTAACCCTTAGCTTCGGGAAGTCACTGGGTAAATTTCCGACATTATTGGGTCCATTACTTACAACCTGAGGTAGTCTGTGGTCTTGTAAATGCAGAAAATTGCAAAACGGCGTGGGGATGCTCGCAACGAGTCTGCGCGGTCTTCTCGTCAGTTCATGTCTTCCCGGGCCGTCTGCGTAGTCTTGCGCATGCGCGTTGTCCATTTCTTCTTTGGAGTCGTCGTGGAAGGTTCTCCCCATTGCGGCTCGCTCGTTCTGCTCCTCCTCGGACGAATCGGTCTCTGATTCGATTTTGGGAGTCCTGACGACGGCGGCTGTTCTTCCTCTTCTTTTGAGGGCGTTGGTGCTTGCTTCGGTCTGTGGCGTAGGGCGGTATCGGCAAGGCTCTCTGGGTTCGGGCGTCAGCGCTCTCGTAGTCAGGATGGGAGCGGGCAGGTCTTGAGGCATTGGCTTGCTCGCTCGCTTCTTCGTTAGCTTTTTAGTAATTTTTAGTTTTGGCCCAAATGCGGCAAAAAGCGTTTTCATTGCTGATTTTATTTGGTAGTTTGTTGAATCACCTTCACTTTCTGATTCTGATTCTTCTGAGGTGTTTGAATCTTCTTTTTCATTTTCGTTGTCTGGTAATGTTTTTCGCGCCAGAAATTTTGAATTGAGCTTTTTGATTGGCTCTGCTTCGCTCATCTTGGAGGCCTGTTGAAACCAAGATGGCTGCCATTCAAAATTTCGCGCGGGATCACCGTTTTTCTTCTTCGCAATGATTTTCTCTGCAGTCATATCACTCACTATTTTTGGGTCTTTAGACTTTTCATTAGTGATGTTTTTCTCTCTCGCTGCTCCGCTGTTCTTCAGCATATCTTGGAGGTTCGCGATGAGGCTTTCATCATTCTTCTGGCTCTTTAATAATTTTAATATCTCTGACCTGAGTTCGTTATTCTCTATCTCGATTTCCTCCTGGTCATCATTTTCATCTATTATTTCTTCGTCTTCAGTGGTGTATTCTTCGGATTCTCTCGAAATTGCGTTTGTGGATTCGTTGATTATTTCTTGTTCTGTTTCCATTTCTTTGCTGTAGGCCCTGGTGTTGGGCCTATCTTTCTTAGACATTTTTAAGTTTTTATTGAGTCAATTAACCATCCTCTGCTACCAGCTTGTTGCAATATTTTCAGGATCAGACTCAATAAGATTAGTAAGAGTTAAAGGTTTAAATATATTTCCTTTTATTTACAATAGGCATTCTATATTCACTGAATATTCACAGATAGAAGCAAGGAAAAGGGTGCATGTAGCTCCTTATATATACAATGGGTGGAGCTATATGTGGGAGTGGTGAATTATGAATACATTAAGAAGTGAAGAATAAGTTAACCCCTGATACCCCGTTCATATACTATTTACACATTAGAGAATAAGGCATTTACATCTGACATATAATTTAAATGCTTCTTTTGAAAATTACCCAGGGGCAGTGGTGGGTTTCAAAAATTTTTATTACCGGTTCTGTTGATGTGGCTTGGTGGGCGTGGCATGGTTGGTGGGCGTAGCTTGGTGGGGGTGGCAGGGGAAGGATAATGTAAAATCTCCATTTTCTCCCGATCAGCTGGGGCTCTGGAGGCAGAGAATAGAAGGGGGAGGCCCCAGTCAGAATTTTTACTACTAATTCTCCAAACTACTCAAAATTTCTGCTACCGGTTCTCCAGAACTGGTCAGAACCTGCTGAAACCCACCTCTGCCCAGGGGGCATATGTCAAATGTAAGAGTTATAGAAAAGACATTAGCTGTAAAATAGTAGCTGTGATGTTGGACTAGGACAGGGGATACCACTCTGCCATCCACATTTCCTTGTTTTGTTTGCTTCTGCTTGATCTATTTCACAGGCTTGCTAACATGCGAAAAGATATTTGCAATTTCTTCCACTCCCAGAAGAAAGGTGGAATATAAAGGCAATCACACAGTAAAAATAAATATAGTTCCCCCATATCCATAGGATCTCAATAATTACATTTCTTAATGAACAATAGGATTCCAGAAATATAGTCTAGCTAAAACTAAGGAATACTGCTGCTAATGCACAGGGAAATAGCAATTTGACTGCTTATTGACATTCCCATAATCATTTATTGAAGAAAAGCAGAGAAAATTGGAGGCTAGATTTTAGGGGAGGGTATAGGGAGAGGAAGTTGTGTCTCTTGAGGATCTACACTCCCTAAAACAATACACTGGGCCTGTGGAGGTATCCGTGAATCAAAATATCCATCGATCTGCAGATTAGTCTCTTTGCAAAATAAAAATATTAAGTAAGAATTTGAGTCTAGCATTCTGGGTCCAGTGTCAGTGTAATGTTTCTGTTTTGATGTCAGGTGGCATTTACCAGATTGACAACTGCTTTCTAAAGAAGAAGGGTACATCTTCTCTGCCTCAAGCAAAAACAAATAGATTTGGGCATATATTTACTTATTTATTTTTCACATTTCTGAACTGCCCATCTATTTCAGAGACCAGACTCCCCATCCCATTCCTGATTCAATCCTTCCCTTTCCGCTACTTAGGAGAAGCTCCCCTTTTTAAATAATCAGGAAGAAGTTGATGCCTGGGATGCTGGAGACTAGCAAGATTTAACATCTCCCTTCATATTCAGTTTTAAGGTAGAATTTGCAGAAAGAAAGTTTTCCAACTAATAAAGTAGCACAGAGATAAAATCTATTTCCAAGGGCTTTGTAAGTTCTAAAGAAATAGGAAAAACATAACTGAGATCTTTAATTTAATTTCTGTTTTGGATCTGATACTTTACACTTTATTGTGCCCATATCTTTGTCTCTATACAAGTTTTGTCATTATATGCTTTTTTTTTTTTTGCAGCTTTACTAGCATCATTCAGTGATCTGTCAGAACTTTCTCTTTTTCTGAATATTTGTTCTTTTGAAGGTGAAGAATAGGTTTATAATTTTAGTAGCTTGCTCTATTTTTTCATCTCCTTCACCACTGAATGTCTTATATATGACTGCTTAAAAGATAAAACAAAACATTTCTCTTTTCTTTTTAAAAGAATAAAATCAATTCTCTGTATATTTTCTAAGATTAACCCAGCTCCCCAAAAGTAGGATGTGTGTGTATGTGTGTGCTTATTGCCCTAATCACTTGCCTAAAGGTAAAAGCACTATAGAATTTATTTCTCCTTCCTTTATTTCTTTGTTTTTAATTTGCCAGAAAGAAGCATAATCTGTGGGAGTTAGCACAGTCTGTATTGAGGTTTGGGAGGGCAAGGGTATTTTCCAGCAAGTGATGGGGAAGCAGTAATTACCAAATTTTGATGGCAAGGCAGGAGGAGAAAGTTGGGAGTGTAGAGTGTAGTGGATCTCTGGCAATATTAAGATCTTTTACGTCATCCAAAAGTGCTACAACAGAAACTCTAGCAGTATATAGATTTATATACAACTCCACAGTGCTTTATAGCAATTTCTGGGCAGCTTACAATGTCAGCATATTGCCTGCAACAATCTGGATCCTCATTTTACTGACCTCAGAAGGATGGAAGGCTGAGTCAACCTCGAGCCTCTTTAGGATCAAACTCCAAGCTGTGGGCAGAGTTAGACTGCAATATTGCATTCTAACCACTGTGCCACCAATGCACTCCTCCTGCAGCCACTCTGCACTTGTTTCACAGACAGGAAGGACCTATTACAAGAGTTACATTTTTATATTCCTTTATTGCTGTTATGCTTTAAATTATGGTATATTATTTTTTCATTGCATTATCTGTACTAGATGTAGGTACACATATGTAGTTCAGAACTTTTTGAGTCAATTACCCCTTTCTCCAGTCTCAAATAAGGTCATCCCTCCCTACACAAATCTCCCCAGTATGTACTATTTACCTAAAATGTCCCAGCAGATCTGGTCCAAACCAGATCCTCAGCTCACAAGTAAGTCATTGCAAATTATTCCATTACCAGCAAAATATGTCCAAATTAATCCTTGAAGGTTATTACTTAAACTAAATAAAAATTGCTGCTACCCCAAATGTAGCCTTTCATGCTAGAGTGGCATCTGTGCTGCCAGCCAAAGGTCATTTTATGAAGAAAGCTTTATATATTTGTGAGGCTGTAAAAATATTTTCATGAAAAATTCAATCAATGATATTGATACCATGAATCAGAAACAGTTTTGAGTTGACCAACCATATTTTTTTTTATGTTGCAAATCATACATATATTCCAGTACTGGTCAGGGGTGAAGCTCCTTACGTTAAGTCATCATCTCATGATGTTACAAGTAATGCAAAGAGAAATACTAGCTGTGATTTAAATCAGGGTTATACAAAGAAGTGGAGTCAATAGTTTCGCAGCCCTCAGGGCACTTCCATTGATGATCCTCCACCAGTTCAAAAGTAATCACAGTCTTTTGTGTTGGAAGTATTGGAGAGAAGAGTCAATTTATTTTGTCTCAATTGCACTGTAACTGAAATTGAATTTGCAGTTTCAATTACAGCTAGTATTTAATATAATATAATAACAGAGTTGGAAGGGACCTTGGAGGTCTTCTAGTCCAACCCCCTGCTTAGGCAGGAAACCCTATACCAGTTAAGACAAATAGTTAGCCAACATCTTCTTAAAAACTTTCAGTATTGGAGCATTCACAACTTCTGGAGGCAAGTTGTTCCATTGATTAATTGTTCTAACTATCAGGGAAATTTCTCCTTAGTTCTAAGTTGCTTCTCTCCTTGATTAGTTTCTACCAATTGCTTCTTGTTCTACCCTCAGGTGCTTTGGAGAATAGCTTGTCTCCCTCTTGTTTGTGGCAGCCCCCGAGATATTGGAACACTGCTATCATGTCACTCCTAGTCCTTCTTTTCATTAAACTAGACATACCCAGTTCCTACAACTGTTCTTCATATGTTGGCCCAGCACATTTTGTTTAGTCTCAATCTCTCTTAATTTTACCCAAAGCATACAGATAAGAATGTTTGGTTTCTCTTTGCAACACTTGAAACAACATGAAATGATGACTTAACTTAAGAAGCTGCACTGTCAACAAGTTATCTTACTCCTTTAAAGCTCATGGCCTTTAAGAGGTAAGACATTGTCTTTACAGAGATAAGACAATTGTTTGCATTGCAGCTCCAAAGACTAAGGAAGAAGGAGTGACATTATCACAAATTCTTCAATTTTCATCTATTCTTCAGAAGAAGATGAACCAGCATATAAAGCCCCAAGCTATTTAGGGTTTTTTTTAATTTGTTCTCTTTGCTTTGGAATGGGGATGAAGAAATTTTTGTCAATCCAGATCTGTGGCAGCCCAAGGCAGGTCAATTATTTTGCTCTTAGATAGGCAAAAACATTAAGATAATCATGGACTACATTTGAACTTCTGGGAAGTGGACAGTGAGGGTGTGGGATAGGAATGCTTTAAAATATTTTCTTCCTCTCAGTCCCTGCTCTCACTGCTACCACCCCGCCACCCCTTTGTGTTTGCTACAGAGATAATTTCAAAATGCCTTGGAATGAGATTATACTGGAGAAATTCTGCAATTCTTCACAAAACTGCTTTGTGAAGATAGTTTTCACAAAAGGTGGCACTTGTGCCTTGTTTATTGTAGCTTCTACCACTCATCCAGGGTAGTCTAAAAAACAAGAAAGAAATAACTAAAAGAATCTCCTGTGCTCTAAAAAGCTAAGCTATTTTTAAGAATTAGTGATTAATAGAAACAATGAGGTAATAAATACAGTCACTTCCATGCTCATAGTATATTGATTTTGTGGGTATTTATGGGAGAGGATTGTCCAAAAAGTCAAGATAGTGGGCCTGACTGCATGGTTATAGTGTCAGCCTATTTATGTCTTCACATACCTACTCCCACAGATGTCCTGATTTTGCATTTGTTTTAGGTCAAATGAAAATTTGATTTTTAGAAAATCTATTTGAAATAATATCTGCTGATTTAAACACAATACAGAATTTTAAACTGCAATGGCAAATTATATAACCAACTGGTCCTACACACAAGAAACTGAGAGAAGATTCTAAATGAGAATTTAAAATAATTCACAGTGTTCCCAATAACATCCTCTAATTACTCATCTAACTAATAAGATAGCAAGGATAGAAATGTAACTGCAGTCACATGGTGAATAGACAGATAATTATACTGAAGCAAACCATTTATCACATGCAACTGCACATACATATGGTATGTCCAGTCAGCATCTGTTTATACAATGTGATTACTTTCTGTGTATTGGTAGGGGGGAAATCCTTAATCTTGCTGAATTTTGAAAGATTCTATACATTATTTCTTATATTCTTGCAATGGAAACAAGAATATAAATATCAAAATATATTTCTGGCTATCCTGGAAGTATAGAATACAGGATTTGGCCTGTTGATAAAGTTGCTACAATATTTAATACTAAACCTTAACCCTAACCCTAACTCTAAAGCCAATTTGTTTTGGTCAGTAAAAAGATAAAACATTACATACATATATATTAAATATAGCAATGAGAGAAAACAATCTACATAGCCATAAATAAGTGAATCCGCTATGAGAAAGGGCATACTCATGTTCTGCCCCAGCTCCGGATTTCCGAGGATATTGACATACACCAATGGTCCTTATCAAATTTATTAAGTAGCAAGAATAAACAAGACTGGCAAAGATTGGCAACCAGTCCAGAAAACAAGATATGATAAACCAAAATACTCTGATAATAATACAAATTGTTTCCAGCAAGAACGCACTAGCTGCGTGCGACTTAAATAGACTAAGGGAGTGGCCAATTATCCTCAAGCCCTACTCTCAAGTAGACCTCCTCCTCCTGAGTAGCCACTCCTGCCTTTTGGTAGCCCTGCGTGCTCGAGCATTGAGGAGAGGCTCCTCCACTTCGCTCTCTCCACTTGAAGGAACCTCTGGAGGTTCTGAAGGCCCTGGCTGAGTCTCTGCCTCTGGCACCACATCCTCTTCAGCCTCCTCGCTGTCCGACACGAGCACTGGCTGCGCAGGCTGCTGGGGCAATACCACACCAGCCTCCTCTTTGCCATGATCCGCGCAGGCCGCTGGCAGGCCACAACAACTCATCAGTTCCTTGCACATATTCCCAACAGTTTTATAGAATTTTGCTTTATTAGATGATAGCGTTGTCTAAAAATGCTCTCATTGACCTTTGATTTGAATTCTTTGCCTGAGTAACATGAAATACATTTCTTTGAAATGTAATTTATAATTAATGTTTATGCTAGAAACTCTGAATATCCATATTCTGCCCAAAAGAAAAAGGAGTGTTAATCTCAGTGAAATGAGCTGTTATACTACTAAATGGAAAATGCGTAAGCTTGCAACTTGTTTCTGACTGGAGGACAGTATATAAAAATAATTGTTGTCCATGGTGAATTTGAATAACTGGGGTAAGGCCCAGGTATCTTGAATACTTATTTTGCCTAGCCTCCCTTCTGTCTTTTTTTTTTTTCTTCATCTTTCTGCCTCTGCTAATCTACTTTTCCTTTTCCTTTTTTTCCTCCCTAACCTGGAAGAAAGTTAATCTTTATTATCTGGAATATGAACACACATTCATATCCCCATATATTCTTATTCTGGAAGACGGATACTTGGGTTAGGTCCAGGATAGAATTCTACTTAGCTATATTAACTCCATTTTTTCCTGTAAATGAAGAAGTCACGTGCTCACAGGCAGAAAATTAAGGCACCTTCAGATGCCAGGATGTGACAATAAGAAACCTAGGTGTTATGGATAGAAAAACTCTGTAAAAGATAAGTATTGACTGACGTAACTACACATAGAAAAAAAATCCTGGTTTCTTAGTAGCACAGGCATGGACAATATTTAATGATACATGTTTTTCCAACTGTACTGTATTTGAACTGTCTATATAAGCTCACTTGACCATATGTTTAGTGTCTTGGCCAAGGAAACACTGCCAAATATACTCTTTTGATGCTTGATCAAAATATGCAGATTCTTAATGATTCTTAATGACTTGACAAATGGTGTCCAGGGTAGAATGATAGACCTGAACCTTATCACTTAGGTGACTGAACAGCAACAAGAGTGCATATGTGTGCATGTATTGCTATATATATATATATCACAACTGAAAAATTAATACAGGATAAAAGCATTGAACTAAGTGGATAATTGGATAATAAAAGTGGATGATAATAAATGGAGGGAGACTGTGAACTTTATTGGTACATCAATAAGTTAAATATCAATGCACAAATTTTCTGAGGTTATCTTGAAAAATCTACTAGTTAAGAAAAATGGGCTCCTAATATTAGTTATTATTGGTGATTTTTATGACACAATTTCATCATTAGTAAATGATACCATTAGTAGATGATACTAATGTGAACATCTGCCTTCATGATCTATTTACTGCTAACAAATAAACCAGAGTTCATTAAAAAACAGAAATCTTTTTGTCTTTATTAAATAGTTTGAACATAGTAAATTGTGAGATATTATCTTTTTGAGAAGATTACATATTAAATTAAAGACAATGGTGGATCAGATTAACCAAGCCATCCAACAAATAACCAAAATGTTGATAATCTAGTATCAAAAGCCAATTACCACTCTCTCAAACTAAATACAGATTTAGTTTGGAAATTACTCTTTTCTACAAGTGTTCATTGGACAAGGTATGCTTTAGTTACAAAGCATAGCTAGAGCTAGCTCTAATTTTTTTTATTGGATGCTAGTATTATTATTTATCTTCTGTCTGTTTTGTTTCCTGTTTATTTTATGAGTAGAGTTTTAATTCTTGTTTAACAATCTTAATCGCAATGTTTTGTAGATATATCAGCTGTCCTTTTTAAAGACAGTGGTTATTTCAAGAAGAATTTGAATTAATCAGTTATTATCAAATAATCCCAGACTTCAATTTGCTAATCTTGGATTTCTCACAACCTAATAATCCATTCGGCCTCCTTAAATGAGGAAGGAGGTCAACTGAATTATATAATTAAAACTTGACTCAACTTAGATTTTAATCACTTCAACACGTCCTTTAACATTCATATGCCAATATGATTCATTATGATTTTCCCTACTACATTATATTTGTCCCTGTGTGGATTTGTATGACTTCTCCACAAATAAAATGTTTCAAAAAGCACAATCCACAACACAATGACAGTAAATCCTGATGAAACACTCTATCAGAGGAAAATATTCAACTGTGTTACAGATGATTTTTTTTAAAAAAATATTTAGATAAATGAGGATCATCAAACTATAGACATCACCTTAAATTATGGAATTCTGAATCCAAGAATTTGCTCTGGTATCAAACAGAACAGTTTTCCAATGCAAAAGTCCATTTCAGATTAAAGTTATTCTAAGATTTCTTCATTTTATTTTATACATTGATATATGATATGATATATGATATATGCCAAGAATGACTGCAGGAACTGGGTGTGTCTAGTTTAATGAAAAGAAGGACTGGGGAGACATGATAGCAGTGTTCCAATATCTCAGGGGCTGCCACAAAGAAGAGGGAGACAAGCTATTCTCCAAAGCATCTGAGGGTAGGACAAGAAGCAATGGGTGGAAACTAATCAAGGAGAGAAGCAATTTAGAACTAAGAAGAAATTTCCTGACTGTTAAAACAATTAATCAATGGAACAACTTGCCTCCAGAAGTTGTGCATGGTCCAACACGGGAAGTTTTTAAGAAGATTATGAACTTTAAAAATGTAGCTTTCTTTCTTTCTATTGTAGAAATCTAATCGGCAAAATCTAAATCTAATCAGCAAAAAAGAGGTAGCTATTTTAAATTTCAGATGCTTTTTAATTTTTTTTATTAAAGAAAAGTTAAAATATAACAGCCTTTTCTTTTAAAGGACCAAAAAAACCCCACAGCAAACAAGACATTAAAGAGAAAAGGGTACCTTAAAAAAAGGACCAACACATATACACATATGTCCTTCTTAGTTGGATGCTGATTAATATAATACAACAATGTTAGTTTCCCACCCCTTGCGAAAAAAGCCAAAAGAATTTTAAACTAGTAAATCTATTGACAAATTGTTAGTCAGTCATCTATATGCTATATTAATAATAAATAACAATATTAAGAGTATTGTATAAAAGTATGAAAGTAATAAAATTATCAATAATAATAAAAGAGAGACACGTTTGAAATTCCATAACCCTCTGTTAACAAATCATTATTGTAAGAGCCATGGTGGCGCAATGGTTAGAATGCAGTATTGCAGGCTAATTCTGCTGACTGCCAACAGTTTGATTCTCATGAGCTCAAGGTTGTCTCAGCCTTCCATCCTTTCGAGGTGGGTAAGATGAGGATCAAGATTGTTGGGGGCAATATGCTGATTCTGTAAACTGCTTAGAGAGGGATGTAAATCACTGTGAAGTGGTATATAAGTACTTATGCTATTGCAATCAACTTGTAGAAAATTTATCACCACTTCTTAACTATCCCAAATCATCCCAATAATTAACCCTAATTGGTTCTAGATAAAATATCCACATTTGTTTCTTAATACCATCTCTTATCAAGTGCTGAGTGATTGAATACAATAAGTTCAATCTCCAAAGCCAATCTATCTTCCTACAAAAATCCAGATGAAATTGTTCCCCAGTTAAATGTGAAAAGTCCATTAAACACTCTCCTTCAAACCCTAAAAAAGACATTTAACACTTATTGCCCCAGTTCTCTGCTATTTCCCCCCAAAATAATAGAATTCTTTAGAATTTTTTAGAATTCTTTATTGGCCAAGTGTTATTGGACACACAAGGAATTGTCTTGGGGCATATGCTCTCGGTGTACATAAAAGAAAAGATTCGTCAGAATCATAAAGTACAACACTTAATGATTGTCATAGGGAACAAATAATCAATCAAATCATATTAGAAAACAGTCAATATAAATCTTAAGGATTTATAAGACTGGGTCTTATATTAATTTTTATGCCAAAACACCCATTAGGGCTTATTTTCTAGTTAGATCTTATTTTCAGGGAAATATGGTACTAAATGCACATCTGGCTAATTATCTTAACTGGGGCTTATTTTCGGAGTAGGGCTTATATTACAAGCACTCTGAAAAATCATGCTAGGGTTTATTTTCTGGTTTGGTCTTATTTTCAAGGAAACATCATATATAAAACACAGGCTTGAGCTTTGTGACGGTATATGAAGTTGATTCTGTTATTTCTGAGTCCATGTTTCTTCTTGGCCAATTTAATGCTTAGAAATCACATTCCTCTTGATTCTGAATATTTTGCACAGTCTCTGTTGTTTCTGAATCCATATTTCTTCCCACTGGTTTGAAATCAAGTTCCTTTTGTGGGCTTAATATATGTCAGATTCTTCAGAATATTTTCTATGAGCTCATCAAATCTTTTAGAAACACTTTCAGCTAAAACTTTCATATTGCCAAGCAGTTGCCACCCCACCCCCCCAAGTTTCAGCTTCCTCTTTCTCTCTGTAATCCAACATGTTGTTGCTCAGTATAAGTATGAAGAGCAGGAAATAAACAAAAAAACCAAGGAAGATATTTTTTGAATATTTTCATTCACAAACTTTTGCAAGTTGGTAAAATAAAAATTCCCTGCAATGAATATTCAATAAAATATAATTCAAATGGATGCACTTTCACCATCCAGAGGCACGTGCCATATTTCCTCAGAGAAAAGCAGAAATTGATAAGAACCAAATAGAATAGAATAGAATAGAATAGAATAGAATAGAATAGAATAGAATAGAATAGAATAGAATAGAATAGAATAGAATAGAATAGAATAGATTTTTTTATTGGCCAAGTGTGATTATACATATAAGGAATTTGTCTTGGTGCATATGCTCTCAGTGTACATAAAAGAAAAGATGTTTATCAAGAATCATAAGGTACAACATTTAATGATAGTCGTAGGGTACAAATAAACAATCAGGAAATAATATCAATATAAATCGTAAGGATACAAGCAAAAAGGTTACAGTCATACAGTCATAAGTGGAAGAAGATGGGTGGTAGGAACGATGAGAAGATTAATAGTGCAGAGTTAGTAAATAGTTTGACAGTGTTGAGGGAATTATTTGTTTAGTAGAGTGATGGCGTTCAGGAAAAAACTGTTCTTGTGTCTAGTTGTTCTGGTGTGTAGTGCTCTATAGCGTTGTTTTGAGGGTAAGAGTTGAAACAGTTTATGTCCAGGATGCGAGGGGTCTGTAAATATTTTCACAGCTCTCTTTTTGACTCTTTTTGACTCATGCAGTATGCAGGTCCTCAATGGAAGGCAGGTTGGTAGAAATTGTTTTTTCTGCAGTTCTAATTATCCTCTGAAGTCTGTGTCTGTCTTATTGGGTTGCAGAATCAAGCCAGACAGTTATAGAGGTGCAGATGACAGACTCAATAATTCCGCTGTAGAACTGTATCAGCAGCTCCTTGGGCAGTTTGAGCTTTCTGAGTTGGTGCAGATAGAACATTCTTTGTTGTGCTTTTTTGATGACGTCTTTGATGTTAGCTGTCCATTTTAGATCTTGCTAAATATGGTAGAACCTAGAAATTTGAAGGTCTCTAATGTTGATACTGTGTTGTCTAGTATTGTGAGAGGTGGAAGTATGGAAGGATTTCTCCTAAAGTCTACCACCATTTCTACGGTTTTGGGTGTGTTCAGTTCCAGATTGTTCCGGTCACACCATGAGGCTAGTTGTTCAACCTCCCATCTATATGCGGATTCATCATTGTCTCAAATGAGACCGATCACTGTTGTGTCATCTGCGAACTTCAGTAGTTTAACAGATGGATCATTAGAGATGCAGTCATTGGTATACAGAGAGAAGAGAACCAAATAGATCAAACAGAGAAAACAGGAAAAAAACCAGAATCCAGCAGGGGGTTGAAATAAATCAGCATTTAGCCAGCCAATTAACATTTACAGATAGAGAATAGAACAAAAATTCAAAAAGTGAAGTTATGAAGCCTAGGCTTCCTTACAAGAACGTTCTGCTAATAAGAAGAGATGTAAAAAAGACCAATGACTTTTCAGCTGCTTCTACAAGGAGCTGCAATTTTCAAGATTCCCCTCCTGGGTTCAAAGGTCATCTTAGGTCATTCCCAAGTGCCCCCCTTAAAATCTAGGGAGCAAAACTGCCAAAGAAACAGGTCTGGCAGCAAAAACAGCAGATCGTGGGGAGGAGGAGAAATTCCCCCTACCCAGCAGCAGCCACTTTGGGGGAAAGTCTTTCCAAATATCAGATGCTTTAATGGAATGTAACGATATGTCTACAGTTACAGCTTTAGCTCCAAAATTTGATGTGTGGATCCCAAAGAGGCACTCCCAGTCTAATATGAATACTATGAGTTCTCCAAATTGGAGAAATCTCCATATTGTAATGTGCATCTCCAAGTGAGATGCACATTAAGCCAAATCTGGCATAAAAGGTTCTCTGGGTTAGTTAGTTAGTTAGTTTATTAAATTTCTATACCGCCCTTCTCCCGAAGGACTCAGGGTGGTGTACAGCCATATTAAAACAAACATATACCCAAAAAATTAAGAACAATTTAAAATCAATATATATATATATAATTTGGCCCTTATGTTAAAAAACCACAAACACCTGATTTAAAATTCATTTGCTAAGCCAGCCCGGCCTGTTGGAACAAAAAAGTCTTAAGGGCACGGCGAAAGGTACGGAGGTCGGAGATCATGTGAATCTCCGGGGGCAGTTCATTCCAGAGGGCAGGTGCCCCCACAGAGAAGGCTCTCCCCCTGGGTGTCGCCAGTCGACATTGTATTGAAGGGTCCCTTCTGATACTTACTCCAATTTATTGCTAACTTAGACTCATCTAGGTAGGGAATGAAAATTGATTCCAGTCTACTAGTATTGTTTCAACTTTGCCCCTCACTGTATTACTGCTGAATAGGAACAGAACAGTAGTGGGTTTCAAATCCCGGGGCTACTGGTTTGCTATCGGTAATGTGCAGGTGCGCGCACACTCTTTGTGAGCGCACGGCACTTCTGCACATGCACAGAGCATTTTTGATGACGTCCGGGCAGGTGGGTGCAGTCTCCCGCTGCCGCCACTACCGGTTCCCCTGAACTGAAGCGAACCGGAAACAACCCACCACTGAAACAGAACAGGCTTTCTCTCTTCCAGCAAAGTGAAAACATTAGTTTCAGGTGGTTTTGGGAATGAGGAGAACATATAGTTATGCTTTGTAAACTCACAGACTTAAGAGAGTATAGCAATTGAGAATACATTTCAGGGAACACAATCTCTTGGAAGAGCACTAAATAGAAAAGATCACCAAGCCCTTTAAGTGAAGCAGTGAAGCACAAGTGAAGCATTTTGGGACAAAGATTGTGCATACCTATTTATTATGTCTTCCTCTGCACTTTTCAGTAAGCAGTAAGACATTGTGGTGGGGTTCTAAATTGATAAGATAACTGCAGCTATCTGAGTGGTATAAATGTATAATGTAAATTGCCAGTGGAATGGAAGCAAGCACTCTCTTTCCTAAAGGTTAGGAGAAGGTTCAAAACATTTACTTTCTCAGGATGTCTTTACTTTAGCTTCTGGCCAGAGCTACTAATAGACTGGGCAGCATGTAGTATTTCTAAATATATAAATTAAGAAGCTGAAAAAATGGACCTACAATAATGAGATCTAGATTGCAAAAATGCCCATTAAATGGCATGAAGAGGTACAGAAAACTAGTTATGTCATTTAGTTCCTCTAGATTTCTGCATTCTAGATCTGATAGGTGTATATAAATGCATTGATATTTATATATACCTATCCACACCATGTGCGTCTGGGTGAAGAGAGTTCTATGTTCCAAGTCCATCTCCAACATACAACCTGCAGCATTTTTATGTTTACGTGTAAATGAAGATTAAATCTCACATTTTAAAGGACCCATATATCAAAGGTCTCCTACAGGAAGAGGAGTACTGGAGTGAGGCACATATATTATAAGGACTGCCTTAAGCCTCAGTTTTTAAAGCTTTTAAAAAATGGTATATTTATCTATCACAGTTCCATCATAAAATTTCCCAGACCTCAACCAAGAATTGTCCCAGATCTGTTTAACTTTATAATAGCTTTTGCCATAGGAAGCTAAGAATTTAAGCACATTTGCAACAATGCAAATATTTCCTGCTGGCAAGTAAAATCCCACATAATAAAAGTTCAGTAAACTGAGCTAGTAAACTGCTACAAACTGACCATATCTGCTTATATTTTCTTATTTTGCATATAGTAATGCTGTATTTTTTTTTCCTACCCCGATTGAAGCATATTCAATTTTCCTTGCCTGTCGTCAAAGCAGTTCAGCTTTTCATACAATTTTATAAATTATCAATTAGTGCTTACTGATTCTAAACTCCAATGGCTTTATTCTTCTGCACTTTTTTTTTTTTAAATTGAAGTAATTTTGGAAGCAAACAAGCAATGGAATGGATTTGCAATCGATTTGCTCCAAATCCCCAGTTGCTTTCTTCACAACACACAAACACACACACTAACACAAGGACAATAGTAACACTTATTTTTATAGTAAAAAACTTCTAGTAAGTCTCATATTCTATAGCAACATTATACATTTAAAGACAAGGAGCCTCCATTCTATAATTTAATTCTTAAAAAGAATAACAGTGCTTGTTTTAAGCTATTATTAACTACAATAATTTTAACAAAGGATTCCCAAAACAAAAAAGCAAGCTTTGGTTTATCAGTTCAGTCAGGAAATAGAGGCTATACTGAATCTTCATCACATAAAAATCCATTTCTAATGAACAACATAGTATTTTATTTTATTCAAAAATGTAATATTTCAGCTATAAACAAGTTTTATCCTCTGGTAAATACAATATACTAGTTGCTTAACTGTAGACTGGTCATATAATTTCACTTTAATTCACTATAATTTCAATTTAATTCAAAAGAATTTAGTATTCTATGCTTTTCAGAGCTCCACAATTTTAAGGACCTTTCCATTAATTATCAGCCTTTTGCATTTCTTGGCTTTTAACATTTACTTTTTTGCAAAGTGACCTGAGCTTGATGCAGTCCTTTTAGCCCTTAGGGTGCTCTTATATTCAGGTATTTTCATGATTCATACTAGACTGATATTGCACACTGAACAAAATTTCTTGTCTTTTTGTGTATATTATTCCACTTCATGCATATGGGTATGTGTCCATGCATTTCTTACTATATAGTGGCTGTCACAATGCATTCTTATTATGTCTAGATTCTGCTGTTTTTATTCCCTGTCAAATTAACCCTGAGGGATGATTATGTTTCCTGAAGCCTTGCTTTATATTTTTATTCTCCTCTGCCCTATTTTCCATCCAGTTACATATTGCATTTGATCTTTGTTTTGTGACTCTTATTATCCCAGTCATGATCATTTCAGGGTGACTTGAGTGATAATTGAGGCATTGATCAGGACAGGTCAGCTTTTTGTAGACCTGTAACATTAGCCATTGTTGTTTTTTGATGGGAATATCCATGAAAGGGAATGATTTTGTTCTTTTTTTCATTGTGAATTTAATTGATGGATTTTGATGGATTTTCTCAATTCAAACGCTGCAGGAATACTTCTCCATCTTGTTTTTGTGATCCCAAAGCACAAACATCTCATCCACACTTGCTTAACTCATTTGTGGCTATTGCTAAAACCATTTTTTAGTCATCCATAAACATGCTGTACTGATAGTTACAGAACAAATCCCTGAATTAAGAACTATTGTGTAAGTGTCACAATATTACAGTATGTCGATGAATGTTACAACAAATTTATGGCAAGTCTATGGGATCTAGAACAATACAATATTGATGATCCCAGAACAAATGTCTGAATAGATGCCTGTTTTGCAAACACCAAAATTTTGTAATATGGAGTTGAAAACTATAGCCAAATAGATGACATATTAGCTGACCATTATTCTATACTTATGTAGGATGACAATACATCTTTTGCTGAAATTTTGCATGTTTTACTATGTACATGTTGTCCCTTAAAAATTATTTCATTCAACAAAACATAATATACTAAGATTTCATTCATTAATAAGTGGATGTGTACACCATATTAGGTGTACATCATGTTAGGAAAACCTTAACCAACTCTTATAGCAAACAAGGGAGCAGTGGGGGGAATCAAGAGTTCCCTTACTTCTGCCATTCTTCTCCTCCAGTTCCCAGCTTTACAAAGCTGCATTCTTTAAACATAGGAGTTACGTGTGTTCCCAGAGTGGAATTGGTTTATTAGAATATAAATATTTTATTATATGTACTGAAGTCAAAAATCAAGCCAAATAAAAATGGACTTATAAAGGAAGAAATGATGGACTGAAAACAGCTCTACAAAAGTGGACCCAACAACCACAGCAAAAAGACAAGAGCCATGAATAGATCTGTTCTTTGGACTTTTCCAGACCAAAGCAAGGGTTCAAGATCACTCATAAATGCTCCATATAGTTGCTCCTTGGTGGGTTTTGTCCACTGAGAGATGAGGGAATAACCATTTTGCTGAAATTGCATGAAAAAGTTTTCAATAAATAGTAGAAAATGGTTAATAAATTTATACAATGGTTAATAATTTATTCTTGCTTCTTACAAAAGCAAGAATAAATTAAAGCATTGTATATAATACCAATGAAGGCGGCCTTGGAATTCCAGATAAATCTTATTATTACATAAACCATGTCAATACATTTTTTAATCTTGATAAAGACAGAAGAATTAGTTAAAGGTGGAATAAATAAATAAATAAATAAATAAATAAATAAATAAATAGTGAAAATCAGAGTACTTTCTGTTATAAAAAATATTTATAAAAAACTGAAGCACATTTCATTTGACTAAAGTCATAATTTGGAAAAAATGGGCTCCTAAATTAACCAACCAATTCTTTAACCTTTTATATTTCATCAAGCCTTTTATGATGCTGATAATAAAACTGGGCAGAATTTTGGGTTGGAAAATAAAAATATTTTACTATTTAAAAATCATATGATGGCAATATTCCTAAAACAGGGAAACAATCAGAAGTTGTGCTAGAAAATTTGGCTCCTCATCACGTTTTGTGCTTCATTGCAAACCCTGAAGTTAAAATCGAAGAGCCATGACTAAATTTGAAATGAGGTTAAATTCATTGCCTAATATGGAGAGAGGGAGTACTTTAAAAAGTACAACATTCTGTTAAAAGAGAAGACAAATTAATGAAACTGATTTTGGCAAAACTTGGGAAAAACCAATGAAAGTATTTTATAGAAAATATAACACGATAAATCGGAATATCAATAAAGGAGAATATTTGTAGCTCAAGGTTGAAATGAGATGTCCTTGATGCTCTGAGCTTGGTTATGTTGAAAGAAATATCCATCTGGTTCAGTTCCAAGTGGGGAGAAAGACACTTGAAACATGCAGGCTGATTGGAAAGATGGTTTAATGGTGAAGCAGAACCACCAAGCACGTTGATTCTGGGTAGTTGATCACATGGAGTGGAGAGTGAGGGTTATTTATACCCTCTCTTGGGCCTTGCCCTTGAGTTTTCTGTTCCTGTGCAAGCTGGAGGAGTTGGCTGCTGTAGGAGTCATAGCTAACCTTCTAGGTTTTTCTGAGTCAAGCTTGGTTGAAGCTTGGGCTGATGCAATGAAGGGGCTTGTTGTGCAGTTCCTATTGTGGCTGAATGGCTTTTCCCTGAAGGATAATCCCATCATCCTGGAGCTGAAGGTCTTTTGTTCTGTAGATAGGCTGGCCCAGTCTTTCTTAATGGGCACCAAATATCTGCTGGGGACATGGAGCTGAAGCTCTAAATTTCTGTCTCCCTTAAGATTTCTATTTCTTTTTTAGGGGAAATATAATATTCTGCCTTTTTAATATTTCCTAAAATATTTCATTCTTCTAGAGAGGTGGGTCCTAACTTTCTATACTTGCTTGTTTTCTTGCAGAAGTAAGGAATGCTGTTTGTTGTCAATTTATATTCTGGTGAGTTATCTGTCTGTGTGGGTGGATGGTCTTCGGGATTCTTTGGTTGGGCTATTTACTAATGGCTCTTTGGCAGTTTCTATATAGACTATGCAAAAGAGACAATCAACCAGCCCAAAAGAGAAAAAAAATCTAGCACCTCTCCACTAGTAATCAGCACTCAGATCAGTATAGATTAACTCCCAAGGTCAACTTCGCACCAACAATCTAGTAAGCAATACCCCAATCAAGAAACTGCCAAAGAGCCATTAGTAAACTGCCCAACCAAGAAGAGCCATTAGTAAACAGCCCAACCAAAGAATCTCAAAGACCGCCCCCACCCACACAGACAGGCAAAACACCAGAATATAAACTGACAGGAAACAGCACTCCTTATTATCACTGATAATAGTTAGGGTAATAAAAAGTCTGCAAGAAAACAAGAAAGCTCAGAGAGTACCAAGGACCCCTTGAATTGGAGTATAAATCCGATGCGATGGATAAAATGTAAAGAAATAGATATATATTATCATTCTTGCTGGTCTTGCAAAGTTGCTTAACTGTTTTGGACTGATTTTTTTTAATGCAGATAAATTACAATTCAGACCCTGCCTTACTATGTTTTTGATAATCAAGTGACATCTTGGGGCATAAAGTATTGATAGTTTTTTGGTTGATTGCAGCCTGGCATGAACTTGAAAGAATAGGAAAGCAGTTGTCTATTTCCATATATGAAAAACACTTTCCTTGAAAAGGTAACCTCCCTCACAAAAGGTATCAATATTATGATAATGAAGAACATGAATTTTAGCCTACCTGATTTAACCTTACCAAATAAGTACAATAAAGGCATAATATCTGATACCCAGTTTCAAGTTCCTATATAATTTAATCAAGGCTACAGACATTTTGTTTTTATATTTTCTTCACTGTACATTGTATATAAAATACAGTAAACGATTACTATTATCTTTAAGCTATTTTTAAGCTATAGCTTTCTCAATAAATAAATAAATAAATAATTTGTTGATTCTCTGTAACTCTGAAAGAGGGTAAGTCTTTGTAATTCAAGATTGGTGTCAGCACCTGGCAGGGATTACTGACTTGGCCAGTGGCCTAGTTTTAAATATGTTTAATTTATGAGTCATTCCATCCATAGCTCTCAGGGCAATATAAATAAATTCAAAAATTAAGCACAATAACATCCATTGCATATAGTAAAACAAAAACTAGGCACAATAGCAATTTAAAAGACTAAAGATTAATTTTGTATCATAAAACAACAAGTAATAAAATATTTTAAAAAATGTAAGATAACTGTAGTGAATATAAGGAACGTCTACTAAAGGTCCTATGAAGATTAAAGAAAAGTTAATTAAGTGTCCATCCAGCGTACAGGTAGACACAACAATAGAAGTTCAGGAAAATCAAATTCAGAGGAGACAATCAAGAAAATGGGTTTCACCTTCTCAGGTGGGCTTTTAAAAAGTGGGGTGGGTAGCCTCCATTTTTGTCACCATCTTTTGAGATTGGTGTTTACTCACCTAAAGCTAGCTGAAAGTTAATTACAATAACCAGGCTGGATCTACTAATTTGGATACTAAGGTTCATGAGAGATCCTGAGGTTTTCAGGACATTAGTCTCAAGATGATAGTGACTGGCATCAACTTCAAAAAACAATTGTTCATTACTTCTCTTCTTTTGATTTTACTTTTTAAAGTAATTTTATTAAAGATATAATTACAATAGTACATACAAACTAAAAAAAATAGAAAAATAGAAAGAGCAAAAAGTGCAAAGACAGAAAATGAAAGACAAAAAGAACAGAAACGAAAAAGAATAATAAAAGAATAAACAAAAAGAAATGTATGAAGAACTTTCAATACGTATAAACAATTTTAATAATTTTTGTCTCCTCTTAGATTATGACAAGTTATCTCTTCATCCCAAACCCCATCTTTTATTACAAACAAATTCATAACACATCATTTCAGTTCTTGTGTCACTTAAAATCCATTAAACTTTCCAAAGAAATTCTATAGTATATAATACTATAATATAATATAATTCATATTATGGTGAATTTATTATGGTTTCATCCAGGGTTGGGTTCTATTTATCTTTACTACCGATTTGCAACTGTTAAGAGTAATGGATGTAAAAGGTTACAGCAAAATGAAGCCAAAGCTACAATTAAGAGTTTACATATTCCTTTGCAAGTTTAAATAATAGCAGAGCAAATGTAACAATTTGGTCGCTAACAGATGGGAACACAATTGCAAGAAAAGAGTTCAGTTTTTTGAGGTCTGAGCTCCCAAATTCAATGCCATCTGTAATTTGTCCCTGAACTTATTGTAAATGAAACAGTGGAATGCATAGTGAATAATGTTCTCCACTTGACCAATACTGCAAGATCAGACATGTTGTTTGATAGGGACTTTATAAAATCTTTGTCAACCCTGGGGGCCATCTTTTCTTTGGAGCTTCAGGTCTGCCTCATTAAGTGCCTGGGAAAACGGAAGGGGGGATTTGCAAGGAGTGGTGAAGATATATAGCCATAACAACATTCTTTTCTCTGGAAGTCAAGGACACTCAGCCCACACCTGGATGGGAGTGACTAGGGGCTGTCTCCAGTTTGGAAGGTGGCATGATTGGATCTTCTTTTTTTTTATTTATTTAAAAAGTTTTATAAGTACATTTTCTCCCCAATTTCCCCCCTCCCAAGCCCCCCCCCAAACCCCCCATGCCCTCCCTAGCACTCCCCTTTCCCCCCCAGGACTTCCACAAAATAAAATCCTAATCAAAAAATACATTTTATAAAGCTTAAACCCCTCCACCCCCTATATAACATGATTGGATCTTCTGATGAGCTTTCTTTTGGGTGGGGAATACCTGGGAACTTTCAGATTCGGGTTTTCCCAGATGTGCCAATATGACATCTCTAATAAAATGGATCTTTGAGGAATCGCTAGCCTCGGAGTCTTCTTTAGTTCGGGATGTTACTTGGAACCATGACAATCTCCTTTTGAGTTATGCAGCAATC
The DNA here is from genome assembly GCF_059756535.1 of Pantherophis guttatus. Taxonomy (NCBI): domain Eukaryota; kingdom Metazoa; phylum Chordata; class Lepidosauria; order Squamata; family Colubridae; genus Pantherophis; species Pantherophis guttatus. Next base: position 49,712,762 of record NC_142066.1, read on the forward strand.
ATAATCTGCAGGTGAAGGGAAGTTAAAGCCCTTTTCACTGAATCACTGGAATCCCTTTCAAAACGCCTATCTGTAATCTTTTCTTTATTCCAGGAGCTACATTCTCCCAAAGGTGGAAGGAAACATATTTGTAGATGGGGGATAAAGGCTGGCCAATGACTCTCAAGTGTGTACTCAAATGTTGATGGAAAGTAGCCTTACCTCCATAGGCTACTTAAATAGGTAGCAGGAGTTCCCTATGGGAGGCAGTAAATCTTACTAATGAGGTTATTTTGGACTATTTCCAATTGGGCAGTATTCAGGCTAGACTAGATATTATAACAAAGCAAAGCAAGATGTCATAGAAGACAGCAATAACAAATCACCTCCAAAATGTCCCTGGAAAATTGTTCATGAAGTCACCAGGAGTCAAGTTTTTCTTGAGGACAATATGCCCAATATTTTAAAGTTAGTCTCTTGAGATGGCCATTTTACTGGTCTTTTTTTCTGAGAGTCAAAGCTATCCATCAGGATGTAAGGCAACATTTTTCAATCTAAATGTGTTGCAAACAAGGAAATAGTTTGTTTAGACTCTTAACAATTGTGGGCCATGAGTTAAAAAAACAACCCTTCTTGCATTTTACTGATCTATTTCAGGAAAGAACAGACAGGGGGATTATTTCCCCTTGCCCTTAGGTAGAACAGTAGGTCCTACATACCTTCTGTTCTATAGTTAAACATTACTGTAGGTATTAAACATATGCTCTCTTTTTCTCTAAATATATAAAAATATATTAAAAATGACCTTATATCAGGCCTAGCTGCTGATTTCCACAGTCTAAACCAAAAGATCATTGCAGTGATTGTTATATTTTAGGGGTGGTGACGGTGGCAGAAGGGGAACAATAAGAAAAAATTAGTCACATAATTATACCTTTTTGTGTTCAACGTTAGAAAAGGATGTGTGTGGTTTCAGTTCTGGCCTTGTTTGAATTCCTAAAAAAAGGAGGCCTCTTAGGGAGGAAGCATATACCTTATAGTGTTTTATCCTAAGTCACATTAGGGTTGAGATAATGGATGGTTAGCAATATATGTTTACTATGACACTATAAAGACAGGTTATGACACAGTTAAGATTATTGGATGTAACACACTGATAAAAAGCAGCTTCCTTTGACTTAATTCTGAACAGTGAACAAGCATCTTATCTGAAATGTAAGGGTTGTTGAAGACTGCACACAGATGAATCCTGATCTGTTGCAAAGCAGTTCTGATTATCATTCTTCTTCTTTCATCTGTAAGATGAAAGCCTACTCCAGATATATTGTAATCTATCCTGTGTCTTTGCACTTTTTTTTAATAACAATGTCTGCTACATTATATTTTAAGTACCAGTAAATCTGAATTTTGAAATCCTTAATAAGTAACAGCACCAATAGTAATAGTAGTAGTAACAGTATATAATAGTGATATGGAAGTTGCGGCCTGGAATCTTTGGAGCAGAACAAAATGTCAGTTTCCTATTTACAAGGTTTTTAAATTTTATGTTTGAAGAGAGGTATCTGTTATGTCAATCAAACCAATGTCTCCTGCTCAAGTTAGTTAAGAACAACTAGGGATTCTTTTCCATATTATATGAAGCTCTGAGAAGAGAGTGATTCCAATGATATGAGATGTAGAACTTCTAATGGCATGTAGGGAGGATCTTTTCATGTTATAACAGGATGGAAAGCCCCCCCCCCCCATTGAACTAAAATCCTGTGCCAGGTTGTTTTTTAAGAGGATACTTGGTTCAGCAGTGAAATGAGTTTCATACCCTAGCAAATGTTCACATGTTCTGACTAGCTTTGCATTCAAAAATGCTTTTGTTGTCATCAGTAATATTGCACAAGAATGTATATTGGTCCACATCTCATGAAAAATTCCTGTCCTTGGTTCTGGATCTTTCCAGCTCTTAGAAACAAGTCACTCATTTCAGAAGGGTGCCTAATAGGTTTTTAAACACCTCATCAAAGGATGCTCGTCTAACAGAGTACCACTACCTGTTCCTCTCTCATTTCAAACAATAATCTCTATCGGTACTTGTCAAAATTCTGGATAAGTAGTCAGGCTTTTTAAAAAATATTGAAAACACAGTCTGGTTTTATCTGCAAGAGACTGACTGACTGACTGCCCCCCCACTCAAATATATATAATATAAATTTGGAATGATTCATTCTGTTGTAGTTCAATCTTCTTCTCATCTTTCAGAATACACTCCACATGCAGTTCTAGAGCATTCCTTCCCACACTCTCTGGTGACATATTTCTTTGTCAATGTTCCTCCTCTATTCTTCCCACAGGCAACACCAATAGATAGCTTGCAATCTCTATAGAAGGGCCATCCCCTTTCTCCACCCTGGAATATTTGTTTACCTTCCTAGTGTTATTTGTTCCTCCTCCATATTTATCTGCACCTTTATCCCAGCAACAATGGATCTTCTCTTACTCACCTTCATACTATTTGTGATCTTTCTACTTTATCAATGGAGCATGACCTTCAGATTTTTCTGCAAGTTGGCCTTCATCAGTTGCTGGGTTTTATTCCTGTCTGCCACAATTTCCCCTTGGGTAGCTGTATTCATTGGACAAAGAGTGGAAAACTTTAAGTGAGTAGATGTTAATTCTAGCTTCAATTTGGGGGATGAGAACAAGATACCATAAATCTTGGCACCAGGTTTTTCTGAAAAATGGACCAGTGATGGCCAGCTTCTTCCACCTAGGGGACAAAGATTTACCTATAAAGCAGCATGAGAACCAGATTGTCCCACCCTTCAGATCAAGAAGATAGTAACCTTTTCTTTCATCAAGAAACTAGAAGTACAGTGAAAGAGAATGATGGATCTTGCTAGAGTATCATTTTTTGACCTGATTTATATCCATTTGTGAGTGATTTATTCAAGACTGGATGGACAAAGGAAAAAGCAGAGAAGTGGGGGTAAATCGTGCAAAGAGTGCATAATTACTTTTCATATTGGTTTTGACTTAACACCCATTTTTCACAAGCTTATCCTTTCAACAATCCATTGGCATTCAAAAGATTAACAAATTATTTATGGTATGAACTCATGGTTATGGTCCATTTTATCAGCTATCTAAAGTGTTTCCCTGGATAACCAAAGTATTTATATGTATTTGTAAACAGACATGATAGGCAAAGGGGCACTATAAGTGGCAATGGTAAAAGAAAATTAAATACAACCTGTATTGGAAATGCATTGTTTTAACATTTAAATGAGTGTTCAAATCTTTACAGTGCCCAATCATAAAGAAGTTTTAATAAAAATAAAAACCTCCTATTATTAATAAGATGATTAACTCCAGTAGTAAAATAAAAATCTTTTGCAGATGCACAATTGAATTGATGCACCTATTCTACTTCAATGTTTTCATTTAATTTATGTTGTGATTGCCCTTTTAAAATCAATAACAGATGAAACCTGAAAGGTATTCTAATTGATTTCTGAATATTTACTTTCTGATGGCAAATTTGTTCCTATTGATTGGTTCCCCTCATTTTAAAAAAAGCCCTAACCTTTTTTACATCCTTTTGTTGGATGTAAAAAAAGTCAGGGCTTTTTTTTAAAAGGAGGGGAACCAATCAATTAATGTATAATATTTTATAATAAAATAAAATTTTATTTCAGCACTGTGGTTGTCCAGGTATTCTTTACTAGAATATTGATGTCAGTGGACAAAAAGCATTGAAGAAAACTTACTTTGAACAAGGCTATAGGGAGAAGAATTGTGGCAGGAAGAGTAGAGAGGGCTTTTTGTTCAAATAAGCATTCTGTTTTGGGATTCTTAAACTGATTGTTCTGCCAATGGATAGTTGAAAGGCTCTTTTGATAGATAATGAGATAAATAGGAAAATGAAATTATAACCAAATTGGATGTTTGTGTTTGATGCTGTTAAGCCTGTAATATGATTGTTTGGATAGAGATGAAGAGGATTGACATCTGGATTTATTATATTTTGTTCCAGTTGGCTGGCCTGGTAGTTGCCTGTTTAAGGTTAAGGAATCACTTGTGAGTTCTGTAGGTCAAGCCTCATGAGAGCGTTTTTAGTAAATTTAAAACATTCCCTCACAATCTCTTTCTTCCATGCTATCAAGCTGACTGGGAAACAGCTAAACTACAGTGAAAGCATGTTTCTTATGTCTGTAGCTTTTCTCTGTGGCTGGACATAAGGATCCAGAAGAGGGAAGTAATTAGAAGCGTGTATATAAAAAAAAAACACAGAGAGAATGTTTTGGTTGGGTTGTAGTGATATAAAAATATACATGCTGTACATGAGGCATTATGAGTTTGTGTAATGCAAGTGAACGTGCAATGCAGTCCTTTGGAGTAAAATGATCCCCACTCTTTTGGCTGGGTTCTGTCTGAGAGGTAATGATTGAAATGACTGTTTTAATTTTTAAAAAATAATGATTGATAACTAATTAAATATCCTTCCCATTTATTTTTTATTTTATTTTATTTATTTGAGTTGTATACCGCCCTACTCCCGAAGGACTCAGGGCGGTGAACAGCCAACAATAAAATACATAAATACACAAAATTTAAAAACCCGATAAAATCAAATTAAACTTTTTGGCCCAGACAAATTAAAATACCCCAATAATTTAAAAACAGATTAAAATTTACATGTTTTAAAAAGGGAAGAGATCAGGCCAAGCCCGCTTGATGGAATAAAAAGGTCTTCACAGCACGGCGGAAGGAGCGCAGATCCGGGATCCTCCGTATCTCTGGGGGGAGCTCATTCCAGATGGTAGGTTCCCCCACAGAGAAGGCTCTCCCCCTAGGGGCCGCCAGTCGACACTGTTTGGCTGACGGCACCCGGAGGAGTCCCTCTCTATGAGAGCGTACTGGCCGGTGGGAGGCTATTGGTGGTAGTAGGCGGTCTCGTAAATAACCAGGCCCTAAGCCATGGAGCGCTTTAAAGGTGGTCACCAAAACCTTGAAGCGCACCCGGAAGACCACCGGGAGCCAGTGCAGCTCGCGCAGGAGAGGTGTTACATGGGAGCGCCATGTCGCTCCCATTACCACCCGCGCGGCCGCACTCTGCGCCAGTTGGAGCCTCCGGGTGCTCCTCAAGGGGAGCCCCATGTAGAGAGCATTACAATAGTCCAGGCGGGAGGTGACGAGGGCATGAGTGACCGTGCGTAATGAGTCCCGATCCAGAAAGGGACGCAACTGGCGAATCAGGCGGACCTGATAAAAAATCCTCCCGGTCACGGCCGTCAAGTGCTCTTCTAAAGACAGCCGTGAATCCAGGAGGACGCCCAAGTTGCGAGCCCTCTCCGTGGGGGCCAATGATTCGCCCCCAATAGTCAGTGATGGCGTCAACTGGCTATATCGGGACGTCGGAAACCACAGCCACTCGGTCTTGGATGGGTTGAGCCTGAGCCTGTTCCTCCCCATCCAGATCCGTACGGCCTCCAGGCACCGGGACATCACTTCAAGGGCATCATTGGGGTGATCCGGGGTGGAGATGTACAGCTGGGTGTCATCAGCATACTGATGGTACTCCACCCCGAAACCACGGATGATCTCGCCCAGCGGCTTCACATAAATGTTGAACAGGAGAGGTGAGAGGACCGACCCTTGCGGCACCCCACATATGAGGGGCCTCGGGGTCGACCTCTGTCCCCCTGTCAACACGGACTGCGACCGGTCAGAGAGAAAGGAGGAGAACCACCGCAACACAGTGCCTCCCACCCCTAACTCTTCCAACCGGTGCAGCATGATACCATGGTCGATGGTATCAAAAGCCGCTGAGAGATCTAACAGGACCAGGATAGAGGAGCACCCCCTGTCCCGAGCCCTCCAGAGATCATCAACCAACGCGACCAATGCCGTTTCCGTGCTGTACCCGGGCCTGAAGCCCGACTGGAACGGATCCAGATACGTCGTTTCATCCAGGTGCTGGGGAAGCTGTTGCGCAACCACACTCTCAACAACCTTTGTCACAAAACGAAGGTTGGAGACCAGACGATAATTTACCAACATTGCCGGGTCCAGGGAAGGCTTCTTGAGGAGAGGCCTCACCACCGCCTCTTTCAAGGCGGCAGGAAAAACACCCTCACCCAGCAAAGCATTTATAATCCCCTGGAACCAGCCTCGTGTCACCTCCCAAGAAGCCAGCACTAACCAGGAGGGACACGGGTCCAATAAACAAGTGGTCGCGTTCAGTCTACCCAGAATCCTGTCCACATCCTCAGGGGTCACAGGATCAAACTCATCCCAGATAACATTCTCAAGACCTGCCCCAGTCCCTCCCCCTGAGACTATCCAGTCGGAGTCCAGATCTTCCCGAATCTGAGCGATTTTGTCATACAGATATTGGACAAAATCCTCGGCTCTACCCTCCAAGAGGTCCTCCCGCGCTTCCTGGTGGAGCAGGGAGCGGGTCACCCTAAACAGGGCGGCCGGGCGATTATCTGATGACGCAATAAGAGCAGCAAAATATAAGGATATTTAATTAGTTATCAATCATTATTTTTTAAAAAAAATTAAAAGTCATTTCAATCATTACCTCTCAGACAGAATCCAGCAATGGGGACTCATTTCCCCCCCCAAGCTCACAGTCAATCATCCCAATTTGGTCAGTTAGAAAAGAAAGACCCTCAAATCCATTGTTAGCAAAAATACAACTTTATTAAAGCCAAGTGGTTACAGAAGAAGCAAAGCTGGATCTGGGGGGGGGGGTTGTGCTCAAAGCATATAGTTAATTTTGCCTTGTTTCAACCTTCCCCCCTGGTTATCTTCAAGTGTCCAATTAAATTCTAACAACTTGTTTGGGTAACTTTGTTGTGGGCTGGTTCTGCATTTCATAGTGTGACCTTGGAATGGCCGGCAGCTCTCATGGGATGGCACGATGTGTAGTTTCAATTCTTCTCATGCTGACCCTCCCTTATCCCAACCCATAGCTCTCTCTCATTGAGTATGGCAGACTGGCAGCAAGCAAGTATGGCATAGCAGGATGGCAATCCTGTCATTCTGCCTCTCCTGGAAAAGACCAACCCATGGTGTCCAGTATCGCTCTTGAGGATGACTTCAGTTCTCTTGGTTAGAGTTCCTTTGCCATCACTAAAAGATGGTATGAACTCTATAACCGCCACTCCTTTCTGTCCCTCCTTCCTTTGGCTTGGGGGTGGGCTTTTTCTTTCTTCCTGATGTTTCTTGCAGGGGTGGTTATTGGCCAACAAGTGCCTACTCAGCAGTCCAGTGGCCCTCTTTGTTGGTAAAGTATTTGGTGGAGCATTGTTTGGGTCTGGGGCGTTATTGAGGCTTGGCCCTCTCTTATCCACTTTCAAGGGTTTTCTCTTCTCTGGGGTATAGGGATTCTGTATCTCCTGTCCAGTGCATTCATGGAATGTGGTCAGATTGATCACAATTTCACTGGCCAGGACATACTACCCTTGAAGATTTCTGGGTGCCCCCTCAGGACAGGAAGGTGTAGTACAGGTGTAGTACTACAGGTGTAGTACAGCTCTTGACTCAGCACTTCTCAGAAGTAATCCATCAGAATCGACTTTGGCCCATCCCCTAGTTGACCAGCTAGTCTTCAGAATTCTTGAATGTACACTGTAATGGGTCATATTCCTTACCTGATGATCTTAATTGAAGTGACAGTGCATCGATCCACCAGGGGGTCCTCAAAATATCATCTCAGAGAATGCATGAAATGATCAAAGTGATATAGAGGATGGCAGTCCTGACATTCACTCTCCACTTGGAGCTAGACTAGAACTCTGAAATTTATCATGGCCAAATACAATATGCATTTCTCAATACAAACTTGATTATCTCAGAAGAATATATTACATACCTCCAGTCCTTTGTGGATTCTCTGATAAGCAAGTGTTAATCAAGTTCAGAAATATCCACACCTAAATTACATTTGATAACAGCAGATAGAGTTATGTATAGCAAATGTATTGCATGCCCTAAAGGGAATAACAAAGGATTACTGAATTCTTGCTAGTTCACATGGAGTCGTAAACCAAACAGAGGAAGTAGATGAACTTTTTGCTAGTCAGCTAACTAAGGTATGTAGGAAGCACATCACAATAGTAATGGGGGATTTTAACTACCCTGACATCAACTGGGAGACAAACTCTGCACCAAGTGGAAGATCCAAAGATTCCTAACAAACCTAGTAGACAACTTTGTTTCCCAAAAAGTAGAGAAGGGAACAAGGGGATTAGCCATATTGGACTTAATTCTCACTAACAGAGATGAAATGATAGAAGGTGTTGAAGCTACAGGAACCTTGGGGGCAAGTGATCACGCAATATTGGAATTCAACATTATGCAAACACAAATAGTAGAACAAAGTCAAACTAGAGTCTTGGACTTTCAGAGAGCTAATTTCAATAAACTTAGAGAAAGCTTGAGAAGGATTCCATGGATGAGAATCTGCAAGGGGAAAACAACTCAAGAAGCTTGGGAAATTTTGAAAAGTGTGATTATAAAAGCCCACTCTAGCACAATACCAATGAAGAAGAAAAATAATAGATCTCAAAAGAAACCAGCCTGGCTGTATAAAGAACTCTCTCACACATTGAAAGACAAAAAGGACAAGTATAAAAGTGGAAAGAGGGGCAAATAACCCGAGATGGGGAACTCATTAGATTTGCAGATGACACCAAGCTGGCAGGAATAGCCAACACTCCAGAAGATAGGCTCAAGATACAGAAAGATCTTGACAGACTTGAACATTGGGCGCTATCTAACAAAATAAAATTCAACAGTAAAAAAAGCAAGGTTCTACATTTAGGGAAAAAAACAAAATGCACAGGTACCATATATGTGGTACCTTGCTCAATAATAGTAATTGTGAGAAGGATCTTGGAGTCCTAGTGGACAACCATTTAGATATGAGCCAGCAGTGTGCAGCAGCTGCCAAAAAAGCCAAAAGCCAGTTCTGGGCTGCATAAACAGAGGGATCGAATCAAGATCACGTGAAGTGTTAATACCACTTTATAATGCCTTGGTAAGGCCACACTTGGAATACTGCATTCAGTTTTGGTCGCCACGGTGTAAAAAAGATGTTGAGACTCTAGAAAGAGTGCAGAGAAGAGCAACAAAGATGATTAGGGGACTGGAGGCTAAAACATAGAACGGTTGCAGGAACTGGGTATGTCTAGTTTGAAGGACTAGGGGAGAGATGATAGCAGTGTTCCAGTATCTCAGGGGTTGCCACAAAGAAGAGGGAGTCAAACTATTCTTCAAAGCACCTGAGGGTAGAACAAGAAGCAATGGGTGGAAACTAATCAAGGAGAGAAGCAATTTAGAACTAAGGAAAAATTTCTTGACAGTTAGAACAATTAATAAGTGGAATAACTTGCCTGCAGAAGTTGTGAATGCCCAACACTGGAAATTTTTAAGAAGATGTTGGATAATCATTTGTCTGAAGTGGTGTAGGGTTTCCTGCCTGGGCAGGGGGTTGGACTAGAAGACCTCCAAGGTCCCTTCCAACTCTGTTATTCTATTCTTCTATTCTATTCTATTCTATTCTATTCTATTCTATTCTATTCTATTCTATTCTATTCGATTCGATTCGATTCGATTCGATTCGATTTTGAATATAAAGAATAAATAATAAAGGCAGAATTCCCTAATATTCCTCCATTTGTTAGTTTCACTTTTTGAAGTGAAACTAACTTGCTGTCTGATCTGGAGGAGGGCAGGTGGGGAAGGAAGCTTTTTAATAGTTACCTCTTAATTTGGGCCTGTTGTTTCTGTCATTTGTCCATGTCCTTTTCAAACTGTTTTTACTCCCCATTGATGAATCAATGGGGCTATAGTGGCTATATTTGTGCAGTACACTAAACCTTGCTTGAACTTAGTCTGATTTTTCCAGGTGCACATAAGACAGGTAAACTAACTACATGAATAGTATTTGCATAATATGCTAAATTAAAATCTGATTGGAGCTGATGGATTGCATGTTATGTGAAAACAACGATGTAATTTTACTGTCAGGCAGGAAATGTCTTTATAATAATAACTTTATTGTCATTGTATGTGTATACACAGTATATCCATACAATGAAATTCACTTAACACCCAAAGATCAGGTCCAACACGCATAACAATCCCCAAACACACTCCCACCCACCACAATTCCCCACCCCTAAACCATCCAAATATCCACACAACAGACCAAGTAATACTGTCCAACAGCTCACTGATGGTGGCCCTTTAGTTTAGGATATATAATATCTTTAGTCTCAAGTGTCAAAATAACTTGAACAGTTCTGGAGCACTTTATTTTGTGATATCCTCTGTCCAGCTCCAGCTTCATCAACAAATCAAGAAATCCAAGAAGAAACCAGCATGGCTGCACAAAGATCTCTCTGACAAATTGAAAGACAAAAAGGACAAGTACAAAAAATGGAAAGAGGGACACATAACTAAGGCAGAATATCAGCAGATAGCCAGAATCTGCAAAGAAGTCAGGAAAGCAAAGGCTCAGAATGAAGAAAGATTTACAACAAAAGTCAAGATAATAAAAAAATGTTTTGACAAGAACTTTATGATCTTCTCCAGTATCATATCCTTACAGGTAGTCCTTAATTTATTGTCACAATTGAACCTGAAATTTTGGTTGGAAGTTGAGGTACTCACATGACTGTTTCACTCAATGAGCACAATCTTCACTTTCCTAGTTGCAGTCATTAAACAATTATATGGGTCATTAAACAGAACATGGGGGTGCTTCAAAGGGTAGGAGAAGCTCTGGGAGACTTGCTGCAGGAGGCCAAGCTGGGAATGTGTTGAAAGCTATAGCTGCCCCAGCCCAGCCCTGCAGCACTAGCAACCTAGACAGGCTTGGATCTGAAGTACAGTAGAGGCCTATGGCCTTTAACCACCATCCCAGGCCTTTTCATCTGCCCTAGCACTGCCACCACAGCTCACAAATATCATCTTGCGCCATTCTTCCTTTGCTGTCCAATGCTCCTGAAGATCAGCCACGTGCCACTTACCATCAGGCATTTTTCTCCTGCTGTGGAGAGACTTGTGTGTCCCATCTGAATCAGTTCCCTTTGCACAAGGCCTTCATTCCTGGAGCTGTTCACTCAAGGAACTTAGTTGCATGGAGCCACTAAGACTTCCCCAGTTGTGCAGAAGCCACTTCCAGAGGCTCCAGAAGCCTCCCATGACCTTGGAATGCCTTGGAAGATATTGGAGAGCCTTACAGGCTTTGTGAGAATTCGTGAATATGGAGGTGCTACAATGGCTATAACTTCAGGCAGAGATTGTAACACACTTATTAAGAACCATTCTCCATTGTCCTGTAATTTTAAATGGTTGCTGAATGGATGTGTGTTAGTCCAGGACTACTTGTATTCTATTTAAAACATATTGTAATCTTTCACAGGTTGGTTAGTGTTAAGGAAATTTTCTGTCAAGGCAAAAGACAATTATATTTTAATTTAAATGGAAGAATTGGGAAAAGTATATCAGGAACATCCATCCATCCATCCATCTGATTTTTACCCTGCTTTTATTACTTTAAAGTAACTCAGCAAACATATATAATACTGCTTCCTCCTCCTGTTTTCCCCATAATGACAACCCTGTGAGATGGGTTTAACTTGCTACATCTCATCATCACCACATGATGCAGTTTTATACATTTCCTGACTACAGATGCTTTTTTTTAATCAATCAGACAATATAGAAAGGAGAGGAAATCATAGAAGCAATGAGAGAAAGAACTTCTTGATGCAATTTAATGATCAGGTGATTGAGTAATTAAAAGTTGCTAGACACAGTGCTAACTTGATAAAAGTACAAAAGTCTTGTAAACAGGAAGAAATTTAAACATTGTATGCTTGTGGTCAGATATAGGTGAATCTTAGTTGAGCTTTGTAGGAGAGATTTTAATCTCTTCAGTAGCGGGAGAAAGATCCAATAATGTTGAGGAGGCATTGAAATAATAATGGAAAATCAAGGATCAGGGAACAGATTGGAAGAAATATGGATGCATACTTCCAAGATGGTCATAAATAAAACAAAGGAATGAGAAGAGGCTTTTCTTTTACAGTAATATAAGAGTAAAAAATTAACAGAAAAAAATATATAGCCATATAACATTTCCATAACATAAGTAAACATTAAAGGAGGACAGCTATGCTAGCCTAGAATGGCAAAATATCAAGAGATTGATAGCACTTTTTCTGAATAATGTTATTAAGAGATATACACTTTTGTGAACTACAGCTCACTTACTCAAATACATAAAGTGAATGTACAATGTACAATCAATTGATGTAGGTTTTAAATTGGTCACCAGCAAGATCAAAGAATAAATCAATAGAGCCAGATCAATTTCAAGAGGGATCTATTAAAGGACAGACCACAGAAATAGAATATTAGAACCAAGACACTACAGGTTATCAACTACAGTTAAAACCATTTAAATACATTATGAATAGGTTATGGCCCATGTTCGACAATGACATGGCATTTTCTCAAGCACTGAGTGCTAAGCCCATACTTGAATATCCAGCCTGAATTTTTTTTTCAAAACCAACAAGAAAAAAGATAATGATGCCAATATGGTAACCAGATCCTGCAAGTAGATATCTTCTTTGATCTGTTCCCATGTATACTAAGAGCACCATCATACAAAAAGAAAATTAGAGATGCCTATGTATGCCATAATCTGCCAACAACGCCTTCTGAATTTTACATAGAATAAATTGGACAAATATTTTGCAAAAAAGGATTAATGGGAACAAGTTTGACATCAGGAATCAAAACAAGGACAAATATCAGAACATTTGGGTCAAATGACCCTTTCACAGGGGTCGCCTAAGACCATCGGAAAACACATATTTTCAATGATTTTAGGAATAATTTTATGGTTATTATTAATTGATAAAGTAGTTTTAATTTGTCTCACATGTAATATTCATGTTCATAATCAACCTATCTTCCAATTCCGCCCCCCCCCCCCGCCACACACACTTTTTTAAAATTTTAATTTTATTATTTTTACACTGCCCATATCATATAAGTGATTCTGGGTGGTTCCCCCTACTACCACATCCCAGTTTCAATCCTCCTTGTTAGTCTTCCCAAGTAGGCTAGAGGGGAAACAGATCAAATGAGCTAAATTCTACTTCATTGCAAGCCTATATTAGCAGAATCTTTCAAGTCAGAAAGTACAAATCAACCGTCTCTTTTTTCAGCCTTGCAAATCAAAGAGAATCCTTTCTGAGTTTTTTTTTCCTCTGGTCATTAAACAGCTATGGACTCTCCCCTCTTCTCTAGGCAACATCTCCCCCCACCCCCAAGGTCATTCCCTGGGCAACATCCCTCCCAACCCTGCCAAGATCATTCCCATGTACCATTTCATTATATTATGCCTCTGATAAAGTGAGCTGCAATGGACACAAGTTAGAAAAGGAAAGAAAGCATTGAAGGGGATTCTTTGTTCTCTATATGTCCCCAAATTCTTTAGTTGATCAACCCTCAAATGTTTTTGTATGAAAATAATGTAATAAATACTACTTTAACTATGAATAATGATAATGGCAACAACAATAATAAATAGTCCCTTTGATTCTTGGGGGTGGGGGGAAAGGTCAATATTGACTACTTTGAAGAATTTTCTCCTAAATTATATTTTTGTGTTCTACTCCTTTCAGGTTACTCTGCTTCTTAATTCGTCCACTCAAATATATCTACAACATCACATTCACTGTGCAGGGCTCTGAGAATTTGAATATCAAGCAGTCATATGTGATTGTTTGCAACCATCAGACAAATTTTGATCTTCTTGGTATGTGGCTAGGCTATCACATCTAGAATGTTGTATGAGTGTTTTGAATTATATTCCAAATGATTTGAATGTTATTAATGACATTTATTTATATTCTCCTCTCAATCTCCCTTCCCCATGGGTAGAAGGCAAGATAAAAACATTTAATCTAAGTAAAGAGAAGCTCCCAGTTTTAAAGAGATGTTTGTCCAACTAAAGTGAACATTCCTAAATCTGAGTTTTGCAATATTTTGATGCATCCAGATAAAGTTGCAAAAAGTTTGCTCAGATGGAAATTATTGGCAAAAGATCTATCTGCTTGATCTACTTTTTTAAATATATACTTGGCAAATTATTCAATATATCTAAAGGTAAAAAATCATGTGGCTTCATGCTATTAGAAATTTAACAATCCAAAGTTTATAAATAATTACCACTATGTGTGAACTTTCTACTGGAATTCTATTGATCTCTAAACAAAACAACAAGCAATTTCTTCGTATAGGAATGCATACCTTGATGCATCTGTGGTTTTTCAGCATTGTATAATACTCACCCAGCCACCCCATAAATGTATGCATGCATCACATTATATGTTGTATTTACTTAGTGGAAACCACACACTGTTCAAGGCCATGAAAAAAACATACTGAAAGATTACTGATTAAAACTTATTATCTGTAAAATAAGGTAGCCCACTTAATATTGACTCCCATTTTGAAGTAATGGAAGCTGGAGCACCCCTGCAGTCATTTGTCTTAACGACTGTCAACAGGAATGCTGCAGCGGGTCCCTGTCTATCTCAACCCCCATCCCACCCCATTGAGTCCCCACAGACCTTGGGCCTGCTTTTTTCTCCCACTGGTCTCTATGAGCCTTAGACCTTCTTTCCACCCTGCAGGTCCTTACACCCTCCTCCCCTCCCCCACTGTGCATTTATTTTTCGAAAATAAGAAGAACAGGGGCTGTGGATTTCATGTTAGGGAAGAAGGGCAAGTCACTTTGTCCCATTTTGTCTCTGTGCTGTGTGGCTGCATCCCAGAAGTGGTTGCCATTTTCTGAGCAGCTACAAGGAATTGTGACTGATCTAAAAATGGTGGCTGCTTCTGGAATGCAATTACCCAGCCCAGGGACAAAATAGTCAATTCTGCTTCCCTAATGCACTCTGTGCAGCACTGCAAAAACTTCAGAGCTCTCCACAGTATGGTACAGTCCATATTAAGGAAGCAGAGCAGACCATTCCATCCCTAAACTGCACAGCTGCAACCTGGAAGTGGCTGCCATTTTGGCATGACAACAGTTTCTTATGGCTGTTCCCTTCTATGGGAATGGGAAAAAGCCTGCAGGAACCCAGTGGGGGGAAAGCAGGCCCAACACCTATGGGAACCCTGAGGGGTGGGAAGTAAAGCATGGGGTGGGGAAGACCTTGGAAGGTCCAGGCCCCATAAGACAACCTGTGCTTCACTTAATGATCTGCACAGTCATTTAATGATCGCAACAGAGAGAGCAAGGGTGATGACGATCACAACTTGCAACCATAGCAGGCAGACTCATGAGTCAAGGACTACGTGTACACACCTATATTGTCTTCTCTCCTTTCAATAGATATAGCCAAAAAGTAGGAGGGAAATAGAGGAAAGAAAAGAGAAAAAAAAAAGGAGATAGACTAAGATAAAACAAGCATCTGAATGAGAAAAAAAAGGGGGGGGAGTTCTATTACAAAAACGGTTAAATTCACCAGATAGTCTCCCTAAGCTACTGTCTCAAAAGTCATCCAGTTTTTCAGAACAGTGTTTTGTACCACTTAACAATTTATTTGTTTAATATGTATTTCATAAACTACGATGACTGAGTTCATACAAATAAAACAAATCACATTATTGCTTACTAGAGTTTGTAAACACAGACTAAATGATTTTGTTTTCCTTTCTTCCCAACCCCAAAATTGTCTAGGAAGTTGATTTGGGAGATGTTAGGGAATAATACATCTGGTTTATTATAGCCTCAGTGAGGGTCGGCGTGAATGAGGAGAGACGGATGGTAACATCCGCGGACACAACACAGTTGTTCGGATTATTTGAGCCATTGCATTCTAATTTTATTTTATTTTATTTTATTTTATTTATGTATTTAATTATTCATTCATTTTTCTCCCCCCCCCTCTCTCCCATCTTTTCTCTCTCTAGCAATGGCAGAGATCCTGCCAGAGCGCTGTGTACCAATTACCAAAAAAGAGCTGTTATATTGGGGGCCTCTGGGCTTCTCTGGTTGGTTATGCAACTTAGTTTTCATTGATCGCAAGAAGCAGCACCAAGCAAGGGACATCTTAGGACATCTTGCAGAGAGGATACAGCATGAGAAGGTGAGCACTGAGAGAGAAATTTGGGAATATGATTTTATTTTGGGAGAAGCATGAAAATGGGAAAGTTCCAATTATTGTTGGAAAACTGCTGCAGCTGTTGGTATGGACTGTTCTTCAAGGTGAAAGCTATATATTTTGTCCATAGAAGATTCCAAGTTCTAATATTTACAATTAGAAGGATCAAGTGAGAAGTCATTTTCTAACTGAAATCTTGAAGAGTCACTGCCAGCCAGAGAAAACTGAACTTGGCTAAATGGACAGAGAATCTGACCTGGTATATGTCAACTTCCTTTTCTCCAAGTGTTTTCCCCACTCATCTTCAATGGGTGGATGTTGGACTTTAATCCCTTATAATGAAAGCCTTGCTAGTTGAGGTTTATGAGTATTTGAATTCCAACACACTTGGATGGCACCTGCTTGGGAAAGATAGCCATAGGACAATAATTTTAAAAACCTGCATTCTATATGTTCTAAAACAAATGTCCCTAAGAGCCCAAATTACCTTAAACCACTTTTGTCTGCAGAGGAAGGAGCCCTGAAATCAGGAATGCTCTTATGTATTATATGTGTGTATCTTTGTTAAAGGACCATTAGCTCTTTGAACCTACCTTGCTCACTTAACTGGAAGGACAAAGTGATATATGGATGCTGAAGCTTTTAGAGATGATTGCCTCCTCTATTTTTTCCTTCACTATTATTCTCAGCTTAGTTCCAATACAATTAATGGTGAGAATGTGAAGGAAGCTAATTTATGTTATCATCTTACTATAAAAATTAATCTCTTCACCACCCTTCTTTTATATAGCATCTTAAACAATTAGCCATTGAATATATTACACCTCAATGACCACACATGGAAGAAACCAATACATCTCATTATATCTGAGTAGTGATTCTGGATCTTTCATTTTAATACTAATACAACCTCTTGCAAACCTGACTGAATGTCAAAGCAGGATTACTGTGTTTCCCCGAAAATAAGACCCTGTCTTAAATTTTTTTGAACTCCGAAATAAGCACTTGGCCTTATTTTCAGGGAAGTCTTGTTATTTTGGGGTACATGAAGGAAACAAGAGGAAATGGCGGGGACCGGCTGCGCATGTGTTTAAATATTTTTGGGCAGGGCTTATTTTCAGGGGATGTCTTATTTTAGGGGAAACAGGGTACATCAAGGCAGATCTTGGATGGTGGCTTGCTACCATGTTTCCCCGAAAATAAGACCCTATCTTAAATTTTTTTTGAACCCCGAAATAAGCACTTGGCCTTATTTTCGGGGAGGTTTTATTATTTTGGGGTGCATGGAGGAAACCAGAGGAAATGGCAGGGAATTAAATATTTTCGGGGAGGGCTTATTTTCAGGGAAGGGCTTATTTTAGTGCATGTGCTCAAAAACCCAATTGGGCTTATTATCAGGGGATGTCTTATTTTAGGCGAAACAGGGTAGGAAATCCTAGAGTTCACTAGATTGCAAAATTAGAAAAATATCCCAGAAAGTAGCATTGGCAAAATATTTTCATACCTGATGCCAAAGAAATAACACAAATATGTCTACATAATTACTGTTCTGTTTGGAGAACTCGGCAATAATGAGGAGGCTCGGCTGCTGAACTCAACACTTTATTGACCAAACAGTAACTAGTAACACCACAACCAAGAGTTAGATAAAAGACAACAAGCTGCCGTCTGACAGCTGCTTAAATAATAGCTGTCAGATCGGCGGTAACCAATATGATTGCAGCAATTTCCCGCTGGCTGCCTGCTCGCGTCTAACCCAATCAGAGCAGGGCAGCAACAAGGGAGGTTCCAGCGGAGGTCGTAAAAGTGAGGACTTAACACCCCTTCCCACCCGAATGGCGCATGCGTAGTCCTCCAAGTACGGTGGCCTACGTCGACTCCGCCCAGATCTCCTTAGTACTGGAGCGGCCGCTGTTGGAGGCGGAGCTGGAGTGTCCTGCGTCAGAATTTCTGGAGTTTGCGCCGAGGCGGCGGCCGGGATCATCGATAACTTGGAAGAGCCGAATAAGTCAGGTGAGGTTGCTGCCGTGGATGGTTCGGGTGTAGCCAGGTGCTCAAAGGCCCAAGTCGTTAGAGGGGAAGTAGGTGGATGCTCCAGGCCACCACGGGTTGTAATGGGTTGGCTCGGCTGGGCGGAGGCCTCACTGACGACCCGCCGACGGAGTTGGTTTATGTGCCTCCGACATTCCCGCCCGTCATCCAGTTGGACCCTATAAGAGTATGGTCCTGTTAGATAGAGTACACACCCCGGTAACCAATGAACATTGGACCCATAGTTTTGGGCATACACCAGGTCCCCTGGTGCAAATGTCCGGAACCTGGCGGCCGTATCGTGGAGAGTGTCTGGGGCGTAGGATGGGTGCAGCCGGTCGAGAGGTGTCCGGAGTCTCCGTCCCATAAGCAGTTCCGCCGGACTAAACTTTGTGACTGGGCAAGGCGTCGTGTGTTGTGCCAGCATATACTGGTTAAGAGTATGGTGCCAATCGGATTGGGGTAAGCGGCTCAAAGCCTCTTTGGCCGATCTCACCGCCCGTTCCGCCAAACCATTCGCAGCCGGGTGGTAGGGGGCTGTCGTGGCGTGGCGGATGCCCTTCGTGGCCAAAAACATCTGGAAGGGTGCCGAGGTGAACTGAGGCCCATTATCAGTCACTATTAGATCCGGCAACCCATGAGTCGCGAAAAGCCTCTCAAGGACTTTTACTATAGCCTCCGAAGTGGTGGAGTGCATTACGGCTAACTCCACCCACTTTGAGTATGCATCTACGACCACCAGAAACATTTGACCCCGGAAGGGGCCAGCAAGGTCCATATGTATTCGAGCCCAGGGGTACCTAGGGGCTTCCCATTCCCGCACGGGGGCCGCCGGGGGGGCCGGCCTTGACAGTTGGCATGTGGAACAACTGGCCACCCACTGCTCGATTTCGCTGTCCAGGAGGGGCCACCATACGAGGCTGCGGGCTAGTGCCTTCATACGTGCTATGCCGGGGTGAGCCTCATGGAGGCATGTTAGGACCTGGTGTCGCAGAGCTGGGGGAACTATGACTCTGTTACCCCAAAGTAGGCACCCCTTCTGAACGGACAGTTCTTGCAGCCTGCGATGGTAGGGCAGAAGATCGGCCGGAACCGGCCCCTTCGGCCACCCCCTGCGCACGTGATCGAGGACTAGCGAGAGGGTCGGGTCCGAAGCGGACGAGGTCCGTATGTCCGATGCGGACAACGGTGACCGCAATTCCTCAACCAGCAAGATAGCGGCAGTAGGAGCAGGGTCTTGAACGGGAGTAGGGAGAGGGCAGCGGCTGAGGCCATCAGCATGGCCGATGGCCGAGCCCGGTTTATATAGTAGTTGGTAGGAATAAGCGGAAAGAAATTCCGCCCAACGGGACATTCATGGGGACAAAATTTGTGGCGTCTGGCGGTTGCCGGCCAACAACCCGAGGAGCGGTTTGTGGTCCGTAATGACTGAGAAAGGACGACCATAGAGATAGTCGTGGAATCGTTTGATTCCAGCGACCACAGCCAGCGCTTCCCGATCCAATTGGCTGTAGTTACGTTCAGGGGCAGATAGCGTGCGCGAGTAGTACGCAATGGGGGCCTCTTTGCCATTAGGAAATACGTGGCTCAGAACTGCCCCCACTCCATATGGTGACGCGTCACAAGTCAGGGACAAGGGAAGGCGCTCGTCATACTGGACAAGTACAGCCTTAGAAACTAGAGCGTCTTTGACGGCTTGGAAGGAGGCAGCTGCCTCCGCATTCCAATGCCATGGGGATTTGGCATCCAGGAGCCGATGGAGAGGCTCTGCAATAGATGCCTTATGCGGTATAAAAACCGCATAAAAATTGAGGAGCCCTAGGAAAGCCTGCAATTCCGACTTGTTAGTCGGGGCAGGCGCATGCTTGATGGCCGCTATTTTCGAAGGAGTAGGGTGGATCCCCTGAGCATCGATAAGGAACCCCAGGAATTCGACCTGAGACACCCCCAGGGTGCACTTACTTCTTTTTAATTTAAGCCCCGCTTCACGCAGGCGTGTCAGGACAGCTCTCAATTTAGACAGGAGATCGGAGTGGTTGGCAGCAGACACAATGATGTCATCGAAGTAAGGAACCACTCCGGGGATTCCCTGCAGTAATTGCTCCATAATACATTGGAATATTCCTGGAGCAACGCAAACCCCGAATTGGAGGCGCGTACATTTAAACGCGCCCCTATGGGTAACTATGGTCTGGGCCATGGCAGTTTCCTCATCGACGGGGAGCTGCTGATAGGCTTGCGCCAGATCTAACTTGGCAAATATTTTTCCCTGCCCTAATGAATGTAATAAATGCTGAACCACAGGGACTGGGTACGGATTTGCCTGCAACGCCTTATTCAGGGTGCCCTTAAAATCAGCGCAAATTCTTACTGAGCCGTCTTGCTTAAGGGGGATCACTATAGGTGTCTCCCAGTTAGAGTGGTCCACTGGTACTAAGATACCCTGTTCTATAAGCTTGTCTAGTTCCTTATCGACCCGTGGCCTCAGCGCCAGCGGCACCCTTCTAGGTTTAAGGCGGATCGGTGTAACCTGGGGATCCAAATTTAGAGATATGGGGCGCCCAGTATATTTACCCAGGCGGTCATCAAAAACATCCGCGAATTCACGGGCCAACAGGGTAGATACATCAGGCATCGTTGCGTGGACACTGGACACATTGAGGTGCAGCGCAGCGAACCAGTCGAGACCTAAAAGGCAAGGCAGGTCATTCTGAACAACAATAAGCGGTAGTTTGCCAGAGAATGATTGATAAGACACCTGGAAAGTGTCATAGCCAACAGTCGGAATTGTCTTCCCCTGGTAATCTTTTAGGACAACCGGGCAAGGCTTGAGCCAGCGTTTCGACATCTTGGGCAGCAATTGGGACAATGTAGACCAAGCAATAAGGGACTTGGAAGATCCTGTATCTACTTCCATCTTGCAGGAAGCACCCTCTAAAGAGACAGTGAGGTAAATTTTGTTGACCGTTGCCACTGCTGCAGCGTGGTTCACCGACATGTCAAGGGGCTCATCGTAGCGGGAGACCTCAAAACAATCGTCACGCCGGGCAGCCGGTCGTTTGCCTAAGTGGCGATTCCGCGGTGTCTCTGCTGTGGCCGACCTTGCAGGGAGGGTCGCCCGGCAAACTCGGGACAAGTGGCCTCTCTTTCCGCATCGGCGGCATACGGCGGATTTAAAACGACAATCAGCCCTTAGGTGATTACCGCCGCAGCCTAGGCAGACATCCGGCGCGTTTTTTGTGGTTTGAGAATCCCGCTTCCGCCGCGTAGACTTGAGGCGGCCGACAGCCGCCTCGTCCTCGGAATTGCTGTCCTGATCCGACTCTTCATGATGGACAGACAACGGCTTCCCTCCGGACGCGGCACCTTGCTGAAAACGTTGTATTTCGGCAGCGGATCGGTCTGACATTTCCACCGCCCTAGCCTCATCTAAGGCCGACTTCAGGTCCAGTTCCGAACGGGCCAGCAGGCGTCGTTGAAGTTTCAAGTCTTTCACGCCGCAGACCAGTTGGTCTAGCAACATCTCATCCATGTTGCGGAATTCGCAATGGAGGGCGGCGGATCGCAAGGACGCCATGTACTCATTAATTGATTCCTCCGTTTTCTGAGATCTCTGCCAAAATGCGTGCCGCCGTGCGATACGCGAGGGAGTTGGGGCATAGTGGTTCCTCAGTCTCTCTAACAGAATGTCCCAAGGCACTTCGAACACTTGTTGAGGAGCTGCCAGAGCCCTGGCAGTTCCAAAGATCTCACTACCACAGGAGCTGAGGAAATAGCCCCTTTTCCGTGCGCTGGATAGATCAGTCAGCTCATTGGCCTGCAAGAAACATTCAAAACGCTCAAGATAAGCGTCCCATGTCTCTGATGCCGGGACGAACGGGGCAAACGCCGGCAGGAAGGTAGACATGTCACTTATTGTCAGAGCTCACCGCGGTGTGGATAGGATTGCCTCTCCTGCCTGAGGAACCCAGGGAGTTCGTCACTGTTCTTTTGTTTTGTTGTTTTCGGAGATAGCCATAGCCTCAAAACGATCCCATCCTCGTTGCCAATGTTCTGTTTGGAGAACTCGGCAATAATGAGGAGGCTCGGCTGCTGAACTCAACACTTTATTGACCAAACAGTAACTAGTAACACCACAACCAAGAGTTAGATAAAAGACAACAAGCTGCCGTCTGACAGCTGCTTAAATAATAGCTGTCAGATCGGTGGTAACCAATACGATTGCAGCAATTTCCCGCTGGCTGCCTGCTCGCGTCTAACCCAATCAGAGCAGGGCAGCAACAAGGGAGGTTCCAGCGGAGGTCGTAAAAGTGAGGACTTAACAATTACCAGAAGCTCAACTGGCTTGAAGGACACAGTTCTGCCACTATTATCTCAATTTTGGTATTAAAGACACTTTATCTCTGTCTGAATAAAAGACAGATGGTGGTATTTAGTGCTTTAGAGAGAATAGAATAGAAATGGATGTGTGGGAAAATTTACTTCAGAGGAGTAAATGGGCAATGCTAGGGATTGCTAATATGGAGGCAAGAAAGCATCCAAACCATCTTGAAGCCTGGAAGAGATTTTCTACCTCTCCTCCCCTCCTAATATCCCCAGGTCTTTAACTGCTGCAACCTTTACCAAACACAGGAAGGCAATAACAATGTAAGCGTACTACTCTTGGACTGTGCCTTTCTGGAATCACAGATCTATTACTATGAGGGAAAAGATGAGTGATTGAAGTCAGGCATCACAAAATGGCTCCTCTGGAAAACTGGTCTGTTCCCAAAATGGCTGCCACGGTCCCTCACTAAACATCTGTTTACCCTTATCAAAAGATGAAAGAGTTGCTTTCCTTTCCCACCCAATGATTTCTAATATCCTTGCAGGCCCTTTGCAACATATGTTTCTCTCTTTCTTATTTTGAAAGAATGTTTAAGAAATGAGGTGGGTGGGGAGACTGCTGACAACAATTGAGTGTGATTTATTCATAGGTAGCATGTTGTTTATTCCTGGTGAGAGGATGAGTTAAGAGGAAAACTCCAGCTATTTTTGAGAAACAGTAAAGATGAGTAATATAGCCGACTTCCCCAGATTTTGTTGTGGTCCACCAGCAGCCTGTGGAGCTGGCAGCAAAGTTGGACAGTGAGGAGGCTGGGGAGGAACATGGGCTAGTCCTGGAGTCTGGAGGGGGCTCGGACAAGGGCTCTGTGTCAGAGGCAGACATGGGGCCAGGGCCATCTGGAAGTTATGCGCGGACTCTGGAGCCTCCAGAGTCGGAATAGGAGGAGCCTGTTCCTAGTGCGTGCGTGCACAGAGCTGTCAGAAGGCAAGAACAGTTAAAACAAAAGGGACAACTTGGGAGTAAGGCCTGGAGATGATTGCCCCCTCCCATAAGGCTTAAAAGAGGAGTAAAGGCACATGGACCCTTTGCAGGAAAGCAACGTTGTTAATTCTGTTCACAGTCGGCATCTCTGTTTGATTCTGGACTCTGTGTGGCTTTGTCAAGTAGGTCTTTGTCAGAGTGTCAAGGGAGATAAAGGTTGGTGATTGTCCCGAAGGACTGCTCCCAAAGGATTTTTTGCAACTAATTGGGACTCAGCTGTGAATGAACGTAATTCATAGCTGTTGCAATAAAAGAGGTTTTTGGGACTACTCATGTGTTTTAATGACTCAGGAAGCCTAGATCACAACAGATTTCCTGACTTTTATCAATTCAACAGGAAGGCTGCAGAGAACCTCTACTTATCTATTTTAAAAGCAAATGTCCTCAATATTACTCTTTTTTTTATTGGGACCTATTCATTTGAAGGTTCTTCCTCAGGACTTGAGCCCATTTTTCACTCCTTCCCTCCACCATTTCCCATTCAACCTGGGGCTGTTAGCATAGGAAGTAGTAGATTGAGAAATGAGCTGGACTGGGCAATGGGCATGCCATTTCTTTTCTGGGTTGTAGGGCAATTCTTTAAACAAAATAGCTGAATAAGGGCTGGAATGTTTTCAGAAGATAGGCTGCACAGTTCAAATTGTAATTGGTGGTCTTTTTGTTTTCCCCTGCTGTTCACTAACTCAGCTGAGGATCTGGGTTTATCCAGAAGGCACCAGGAACCGAGAGGACACCATGCTTCCCTTCAAGCGGGGCGCCTTTCACTTGGCTATAAAGGCTCAGGTAAAAAGTTCCTGATAATGATGTTGATGCTGTGTGGAAGAGGGAAATTCTGATTCAGTATTGCAGAGTAAACCAGCTAGGAATCACAAACATAGGAGTTAATTCTACTTTTTTGTAATGCTACATTGACTGAATAATCTTACTAGTCTGAAAGTACAATTCACCCATTTCCTTTACTGTCTCTTCTGAGCTTCTTGCCTACTATCCAGCTATGGGTTCTTATCAGACTCTGGAAGTGCCTTTTGCCCAAGCTCCCAATGTCTCTCCCATTTTCCATTACAGATGTCAAATGCTATAAATACAAATGTCATAAATACTATAGTTCAGATTTAAAGGTGGTTAGTAAAATACCTTTGAGAAATTGCAAGTTTATATGAGTAAAATGAAATTACCTTAAATTACTTTGTTTCCATTCTTTCCTTCTTTTCATTTCAACATATGGATAAAAGCTTAGTTGAGCAGAAATAAAAGTAAGATGTCCTCAGGTGGAGTTTAACTCCTGATGACACATCTTGCAATTATCTTGGAACAATACAACAGTGGTGTAGCTTTGCCTCCTCTCAAGATGTTTTTTGACTTCTAAGCCTGTTAGTTCCCAATCCTGGGATTTCTTAGTGGTGTGCCTTCAACTACTAACCTGAACTTTAGCTCTCAAGCCTAGGCACAGACTTCCAGGTACTGCTGAGGCATATGCATTAAGGCTGGGCATACTTCAAATATTATTTGGAAAAATGCTTTGGAACTTGCATAAGTGTAATATCTCTCTTCATTGAAGTAGCACCTCTTTTCAGATTCATGTGGGCTATTTTTATGAATAGCAGAAAGGTGCCATACTTGTGTGAGATCTAAAGAATTTCTGCCTAATCATTTTTGAAGCATACCTATGCTTGATAAACATGACAACATATATAAAAGCTTATTCAGAAATGTGTTATAAAAAGTTTGTGGCATTTCAACATCCAATACATTTTTTTTTTGCTTGCTTTGTGATTCGAATAACCTTCAGATATCATCTCTCATAATTCTTACTCAATATTGCCATATTGACTGGGAGTTACAGGGCTTGTAAGTTGAACCAATAGGATCTCAGTGGTTTGAAGAAAGCTGTCATACAGTAAAAGTTTCATGGAGTAGCACCCACTTCACCTAATACATGAAATAGAATTAATTTCCACAGAAAATGGAGAAATCAGATTTATTGACTTGTTGATCTTAAAATGCCTATTCCTAATCAATTACAAGTACTATCTAAAGCTTTATAATCCTGTTCAGAGAAGGTTTAAACTAACCTTTACCTATCTGGACATTTTCCAGATATATGGACTCTAATTTCTAGAACTTTCAGCAATGCCCACATTGGTGAGGGAATTCTGGAAGTCCACATATCTATAGATAGTTAGATTAGTGAAAGTTGTTGTAAAATTGTGGCTGCAGAAGACTGTCACAAGGGAGGAAAAAACTCATGATGTATTTCTCCAACATTTTATCTTTCAACTGCCTTTTATCCTTTAGGTTCCCATTGTCCCCATTGTGATATCTTCTTACAATGATTTTTACAGTTTCAAGAATAAGAGATTTGATCCAGGTAAGTCTAAATGGCAAAGAACCATGCCTAGGTTTTTCTTTTTAATTGCCATCAATTGATGTGTCTTGCTTAGAAAGAGATAAAAATTCTATTCACCCATTTTGATTATGGTGATATACAAATTTGGTAGATGAATAGTTCTGTCTACAGAAAAAAAAAAATCATCCCCTTCCCCCAAAGGACAGAGATTTGTATGACATTTCCACATAGTAGTTTACATATTTAGGTGCAAATTTAGAAAATTTTGCTTATAGTTTAGATAGCAGTGACAATGGCAGTATTTGTGAAATTTGGATTATCTACAATATGCAACAGATAGAGAAAACTAACGTAGATTCCCCTATTGATACCCATCATATCCCAAGATCCAGCTCATTTCTTCTATCTCTGTCCTATTACTTATTTTAGAATCTGTCTGTCTGTCTTTTTCTCTCCCTCACACTAATAAAACAAACAAACAAACACAAACCTGGACCTTTAACATAAAACATTTTTAATGTATGCACTGCGCCCAAAAGCAAAGAAACAGACACTTATATTCTCTTACAGCACTAATTTTCTCCCAGACCTATAACTGTATTTTATCATATACTCCAAATTCAAAGGGCAATATTTATTCAATTTAGTCTCCTTTGAAAAAGACTCTTGAATCTTATGGTGATTACTGGTTATAATTATAAAAATATAAGTAGAACATTTCTGGTAACTATATCTACCCCTACCAGATTTGTATGTTAGTACATAATCAGGATTCTAACTAAAATACGGTAGATCAAAATGCTTCCCTTGCTGAACATTTAGGAGCTGGAAGTATCATTCAGATATCTACACATTGATCCTCATTTATTTATGTTTAAATAAAACATATTTATGTTTTGATATAAAAAAGGCCTTTTCTATACAAACAGCAGACAAATTGATAAATCTATTTCTAAATGTACCCAGTTAAATAAGCTTTAGTAAAACAAATCTTGGTGGGAGAAGACTAGATAGAGAATTCTTGTCTTTTCTTTCAAAAAGACCTTATGTAATTTTTAGGCTCTGTAGGAAAGTATTCAGGCTACCCTTGTTTATATTCCAAAGTGCATCCAAATACAGTCTAAACATATGAGCTTTTTATCTAAACTATGTTCATTCCAGAATTAAAGCAAGCTGCAGCCTAATATCCATGCTAATAACTATTCAAAACTCTTTCAAATATGATGCCTATGTGATATAATTCCAAGATGTTTCTTAGAAAACATTCTGTAATTTAAAAATTATCTGCATGTGCCTTTAACATCAGCTTCAGCAAGAATATAGTGCTATTTGTATGCCATTCCTATCTCTTTCTTGAGCAACATAATCCTTTCTGGAAATATTCAATTTCTACATCAGATTGTCTTTTGTTTTTCTGTCTCTCTTTGATTTCTAATAGGTAATATAACCATTCAGATTTTGCCCAAGATACAAACACAAGGACTTGACTTACAGGATATTTCTGGACTGGTTGAGAGCACTCGCAGATTGATGCAAGACACGTTTAATGACATTTCTGGGAAGATTGTGCAGAGAAAGATGAGAGACAATGAGTGCTCGTGATCATAGAAGCCTCAGAAAAAACACTGGTCATGATGGAAGTAAAACAAGAACATTTCTCTCCTAAATAAGGCCAGGAATTACCCTGAGTTGGAAAAAGACTAGCACTACCTTGTTACCTTGCTATAAAAAAAATATTAACTACATATAATCTCTTTTGGATCTTTTCCAAAGAATCTATTTTGGAGAGGATGCTTACAATAAGAGGAAGATCTCCATGTCTACTTAAATCCAACATCACTAAATATGGTCTGTTTGAACATATACCTGCCATCCAAGACTTAGGTTATAATAAGTAGTTCAATAATAAAACTTTACTACTGAAGATAAATTAATTTGTATAAATGCTAAAGTTGTGAAAAAGAGGTGCTGTAAGTCTCCTAAGATAAAACAGCTGTATCTAGTTTGAATGAGATACATTATTTGCATCCAGGAAATTATCATGGGAAAAATCTGAGCTGAGTCACTCAGCAGAGCTGAATTAGGCAATGCAGTCAAATCGGCAAAAGTGTGTCACCAAAATGTTATCTTCCAGACTTCTTGCCTCTTTGCCTCCTCCTCAAAGTATCACTCTGTACTATTATGTTGCAGATTCTAGCAATGTTCAGACTTGCCATTTGGTTGGAAGATTCCAAGATGAAATGTTTTTTGTATCTCCACATTCTGTGAGCGAAAGCCAATTGTATATAGCTTGTTTTAACTGGCTACTACTGTATTAATCTTGTACTTTTTGTGTTTAGATTTATAAAATTGCTGGATCATATTTTATTCTTCTCTTCAAATGCTTTGGGCAGGCCAAACAGTAGAAGTAGAGAAATATAAATATATTCTGAATAAATGCAAGATGCATTATTCTCAGGTATTTGAGGTTAAAGAGTGATGGGAGCCTTAAGCAGACTTGTAAGTTGGCTGCAACTTAAGAGGACAGTTTCTATAAAATCATAAAAGAAAGGTTAGAGTTTATCACATTTGGAAGGTAAAGGTTCAACTCTGAAATTCCTAAAAGATTCCACTTAATTCTTTGAGGGTTTGACTCTCCTTTGAAACATTTTCAGCCTTTAGTTTCTTATTTGAAATTAAATCACTAAACAAGCCCTTGGAAATATTAAGGAAAAACTAACATGGAATACAAGCTGTCTGAGATCTAGTATGTCCTAACTCTGTTCCGGGGCTGAGGCTAGAAGAGATCTCTGTTGACAGTACATAGCACGGAAGAACAATTTTTAAAATACCAACCCAGCAATTAAGACTCTTCTCATATTTATTATCAGAAGATCTCTTATCTGTGATCTAAAGGGCCCAGATATGAAGTATGAAGTTTTCTTCCTTGTAATAATGGATATAGCTCAATGTCACATGTGAATCAGGTTCTCCTCAAAAAGCAGGTCTTGGAGTAACTATGTTGATAATAATTGCAAGACAGAGCTGGCAATTAAGAGTTGTATCTGATATGGAATTGCAGGTTAGGTTTAGGTTTAGGTTTTATTTGATTTGTATACCGCCCTACTCCCGAAGGACTCAGGGCGGTGAACAGCCAACAATAAAATACATAAATACACAAAATTTAAAAACCCGATAAAATCAAATTAAACTTTTTGGCCCAGACAAATTAAAATACCCCAATAATTTAAAAACAGATTAAAATTTACATATTTTAAAAAGGGAAGAGACCAGGCCAAGCCCGCTTGATGGAATAAAAAGGTCTTCACAGCACGGCGGAAGGAGCGCAGATCCGGGATCCTCCGTATCTCCGGGGGGAGCTCATTCCAGATGGTAGGTGCCCCCACAGAGAAGGCTCTCCCCCTAGGGGCCGCCAGTCGACACTGTTTGGCTGACGGCACCCGGAGGAGTCCCTCTCTATGAGAGCGTACTGGCCGTAAAGGTGAACTTCCTGTTATATTCAGAAATTGTGTTGTATTAGCATTACCCACTGCTGTACTAAATGAATGGCTTAATACAGAGAT